>NW_027505579.1:0-152180 GCF_021521415.1 Bidens hawaiensis
TCACACTCGGCCCGCGATCTTTGGTTCGGAAGATCCAAAATGCAGTTCATATCCACATTTAAAACCCCATTCTTGATCAGTTTCCGACACTGCGGACCAACCTGCGTAAAATAATTATTCGAAAGCGTAAAATTCGATAGCGCGGGGTAGCCCACACACCGCCTCCGGCACCTCGCCGTAGAACTTATTGTTTTTCAAGTTAAGAATCTCCATTCTCTTTAAACACTGAAACGAATGCGGGATCGGGCCGGTTAAGCAATTTGTTCCTACATCGAACACGGTAGCTTTCTTTAAAAGCCCAATTTCGTATGGTAAACAACCGGTTAATTGATTGTTTAAGAAGAGAACCTCGAGTAGAGTATTGGAAGCTTGTCCAATACTCGCGGGGATCCCGCCAATGAATTTGTTGTTAGCGAGTGTTAAGTATAGCGCGGTCGTGTTGCCAATATTTTCGGGTAACTTTTGAATGAAGTGATTGTCGTTAATAAACAATAAGTCGAGTTTGAGAAGGAAGACTTCGGGTGGGACTACGCCCGCGAACTTGTTGAACCGTAAATCGAGGAATAATAACTTGTTGGCGCGGAGGACTTGGTACGGGAAGTTGCCCGAGAATTGGTTGTTGCTGAGGTCGAGCTCGTAGAAGTATCGAAGGCTGTTGATATTGGTCGGGATGGTGCCGGTGAAGTTGTTGGAGTTTGCGTGGAAGAAAACGATGTCGGGTAGGCCGGTTATGAAGTCGTTGATGGTTAGGTCGGGGCCGCCGAAGTTAAAGTTGTTGAACTTGACTCCTGCGAGTGCTTTTTGGTTTTTATCAGGAACCGTGTCGCACACGAATCCTTTATAGTCTTGGCAGATGTTTTTGCCTGTCCATGTTTTAGTGATTCCTAGGGGATCGTGTTTGACTTTTAATTTGAAGGCTTGAATGACAGGGTAGACTAGGGCTAACCGCGGGCTCTTAAAGTCTGATGGCGGTGGAGGTGACGGTGGTTTTGGTTTTGGTGGTGGTGGGCACGGAGGGGGAGGTGGAGGGGGACAATTTTGATAATCTGGTGGTGACGGAGGGGAACCTCCGCCCCCACCGATAATTATCTCTATGGTTTCTCGATCTGTCCGAGAAACCTGTTTGCCATTTACGGCGAAGTTATGTGTGATCAAGATGAAGAATAAAAGGGTATGACCACCAGCCATATTTTTTGTTAAAGCTAGAAAGTGGAGTGAAGAAAATCAGTAATGTGTTTTGTAAAGATCAAGAGAGTCACGGACATAATAATATAGATGTAACCTTTGTCCCACTAGTGGTATGTTTTCTAAATAAATATAATTGTTACAAAACAATTTGTGGTCATTTTTGGTATTTAAATGTGTATTTGGTTTGTTTAATAACTTAAACATACAAATAGTGGTTAAACTTTCCTTTTCTTTCTCCATAGTCACAATAAATTATTTGAAGCCGTGTGAACTTTGTCTATTTTAGATGGATTCAACGTAGAAATCCCTTCAATAATTAGAATGAAGACTTTGTATGAGCATGAGAAATAATATAAACAAAATAATATAAAATAAATATTCTCCAACTCTTAAGTGAAACGACAAAGGTGTTATACTTCTTGTATATAGGGTTCCCTTATTGTATTTTTCCAATATAACCAATGTTTTAAAAATCGGTTTTTTACTCATATCGGATTGGGCTAAAAAATGGTACAACCGGTTGAATCGGTTTGTATCGGAAGGTTCAACCGGGTTGAATAGTTTACCTTGCATTTTCATATAAATGCAACTTTCATTAAAAAAATAACCCAAAAGTATATGATTTTGAATAAAAATATAATCTAAAAGTTATTCCGTAATAAAAAATAATACAAAAACACTTGATTTTCAAAAAAATAAGCCAAAACTTTACTCATTTCGATGTTAATCGCTAGGTTAAAATGAATTTTTAGAAAATATGGGCCGCATAATATCAAAAATCTCTTGGACTTATAACCGGTTTACCGGTTTTAAACCGGTATTTTAGAAAAAACCGCCGGTTTGATGTTCTAGCAAACCGTCCAAAAATACCGGCCTAGTATGCGAAATCCGGTATTGCCGGTTCAACCGGCCGGTACGAACCGGTTTTTAAAACACTGTATATAACTATGAACGAGCTTTTGAATCAGCATGTTGCGACGCACACGCGTTACGGTATACATCAGGTGATTTACAAAATGTAATTTCAGTTTGTAGATAATGTAGCATGTAACGTTATGTGATACCTACTTAGTACTTACACAAAACATATTTGCCAACAAGTATTTCCTACCATTTTCTTGTTTCGGGTTAAACCGAAAGTATTCAGTCAAAACTGGTTAGAACCTGAACCGGTTTAAAGCATTGAAAACTAGAAACCGGTTGAATTGGCCTGGGTTGGTTGCAAACCGGTTTTGTTTAAATAGATTCTAAACCGGTTTTTCTTGTTTGAATTAAAAAAAAATAAAAATAAAGACTTAACTTATCCAAGTTTGACTATTTCCTTGTAGGTGCACAATTAAGTACTTAAATGTTACTGGCTGTGAGTTTATTATGGTAACCGGTTTCCCAAACATATTTTCCTATTCAATCAAATATACAGAAAATGGAATTGATAGTGATAAGCCATATTTAAGGCATATTGTTGAGCCTTAAATGATTGTGTTGGAAATTATAGTATTACACCCATACACATTAATGTATATTAAGTTAGCGGCGCCATTACATCTCCAAAACTGTTTTTTAACCATGTTAAAGCGGTTTTCATCAAACCGGTTCCAAACAGTCGGGTTTAACCCGACTACACATAAAAACTCCAAACCGGTCCTAACCCGGTGGTTTACAGCTTCTTAAAACCAGTTTTTGTAAAATCAGGTTCAAACCAGTTCGGTTACGTTTCAGTTTTCGGTTTGGTTAACCGGTTTGTATGCCCATCTCTAGTGAGTTGTACATATATAGCATATTTGGCAATTTATGCTTCGTGGATCGTCTATTCGTCTTGATTTTAAGTTTTAGTGTTTCTCCTTCATGTCAGGTGATTCCTTTTACGTGGAACATTGTGTGTATGTTTTAGTGTCACGTGTATGTATTAACGTTGTTAGCAATGAAAGTGCATGCCAATTTTTACCCAGGCGGATTTGCCGTATTGTTGCTGTTTTGGGATATGGGGTTGTCGAGAACAAATGGGTGTTTTTATGACATGTTAAGTATGTTTTCTTTCTTCGTAATAGGAGCCATATTAAAAATGGATGTTCCACTGATGATAAGTATTTTATTCAGGATGATGTCTTGTTTGGTATTGTCATGTTCTATTTATCAGGTTCCTATAACTGATGTTGAGCAATGCTGTCATTGCCTTTCGTATGTGCGCTCTCATATGCCATTGTTGCATTCACACAGTACTGTGGAGGTAGGGTCCTAAATCCCCGGATCCATTCCATGTTTCTTCAAGTACCTTTATGAGAATAATTTTGTAGGGTGAAATAATTCAACGTATATTATATATCCATTTAGTGAAACATGTTTTGATCGAATTAATAGTTTTGAGTCCACGTTTGTTATATATGTTGTAAGCTATAGTGTTAGGATATTAGTGAAGCTTAAAAAAAGTTGCCTGGTGGTTGGCATATATACGAGGACGGGCCGAAAACGGGTAGTGTTTTGGTGAAGGTGTCCTGAGTAGTTAATCAGTAACCAATTGTTACACTACGTAAAAATTGACCTTCGGCCACACGAAAAAAGTGTGGCCGTAGGCCTTTAGCCACACACATTTGGTTCAGGTCATATGTGGCCAAAGGTCGCGACATCGTGTATGATATGGCCACACACAGTTTTTAGTGGCCTTATGTGGTAATAAGTGTGGCTAAAGGGTACAGACATTAGTTGCTGTCCATCAAGAATCCTCTCCAATAAGTGTGGCTAAACGGTAGAAAATGGCCACATGACTATTTACTATGAGTGACCATTGCACGTATACAGCCACATGAATTTTATAATAATGTGGCCAATAGGGTTGTGTTAAGCTTGCATTGTGGCCTATACCGTGTGGATATAGTAAAGAAATGGCCACTTAAATTAAAAATAGAGTGGCTAATTATATCATACAGACACTAGAAATTACGTTAAAAGTGGCTAAAAATGTTTGCTTGCCACCCAAACACTCCTTTGTAGATTATAGTGTGGCTATTGTCTTACCGTTTGTCACACATAATGCTTTTTGTAATTTAAAGTATGGCTATTATCAAACTTTTCATCACACATAGTAAGGTATTGTGTGGCTAATCATATCATATAGACACTGGAGGTTATTGTCAATGTGGCTAAAAATGTGAACTTGCCAGTCAAACACTCTTTTGTAGTTTGTGGTGTGGCCATTGTCTTACCGTTTGTCACACATAATGCTTTTTGTAATATAAAGTGTGGCTATTATCATACTTTTGATCACACATAGATAAATGTGGCTATTTTATAAGTTTAACAAACACAATAACATAAATTCAAAACAAGTTTACATTAACAAACCTTCACTAATAAGTTATGAATTCAAAATATTTGAAACTACAACTAATTACTACCGACCTCAAACTTTCTCATAAACTAATCAAATTGTTTTCGCCTCCTTTCTTCGTTTTCCTTAAGTTTGTTCCATTTATTCCATTCGTTGCGCTCGTTCTTCCAACTCGTTTCTTGACTTCTTTTCATCTTTTTCCATTTCGGCTCTAACTTTTTGAACCTAAAATTGTTAAAATATTAGCATCATAACTAGTAAAGGGTTAATGTGAGGCGAAACCTCAAAGCACGACGACTATCACGCACAATCACATTAGACATAATGTATACACAAACAAAAACTTGAATCGACGACTTGTTGGTGAAAATAATCAATGTCAACTGTACTAAAAAGTCCTAACATGTATTCACACATCGTATCATGGCAAATCAACCAAACATTCATCATACAACTTAACTTATGATCACTTAGTTCACGAGACAGATTATAGCATGTACAAACTGATTTTATTCACTAAGGTGCTGTTTGTTTTTGCAGACATAAACTGTCTGTAAGCTGATTTCATCTGTTTTTATGTCTGCTGCTGAAGATGTGGTCTGAAGCTCTGTAAGCTGAAAAAATAAGACTGTTTGTTTTTATAAGTTGATACTGTCTGCATAAACTGAAAATATGTAAATTATCAAACTTATCTCACTGGATAGAAGTTATTTAACATTCAAGTTACATAAAATTATAATATTAAAAACAAATTTAAAAAACACATAACATAAAATAAACTCAAAGCACATTGTTTTGCATTAATTGTTGTGCTATTTGATCTCGAAGTTGACTCATGAATTCACGATCCGCTGCACTTCCATGTCGAGCTTCTCCTTCTTCACCATTATCTTGTGCATCTTCATCTCCATCTTGAAAACGTACATTTGAAAACGTAATTTGCTTTTGACTCAAATCCATGTGAAATTGTTCCTTGAGTTTCTTTCCTAATATAACCCAAGACTCTCTGTGCAGGCTTTGTCCATTTCTACCTACCCGCCCAATTTCTTCAAGACATGTTTCTAATAAACATTTAATTGCGTCATCCGTCCATTGTTGTCGACCATCATTAGTTTCCATCTACAATTATATATATTCTTAACAATCATTTGTTCACAATACTCAAATAGCATAACAAAAACAATCATGGGTTCACAATACTCAAATACCATAACAAAAACAAATGGCTTAACAAAAACAAATCAAAGGTGGTTTGGGTCAAATACCATAAACCGACACACTCTTTTTTCTTAAAATGTATTTTCCTAAAGACGAAAGTTTATGGACCAAAATAAAAGAAATCATTTATATATGTTGACTTCTCTGAAAACTACTACCAATCTTGCCATATATCTCTGAAAACTACTACCAATTTCATAAATCTTCAACAACTCTCAAACAAAAACAACCAGACAATCAAACTCTAAAATACACACTTATAGCACATCTGGTACACTAGAATCTATCTACTGATTACAACAATCATAAAGACTAAAACTGGAAAACAAACGGATTCAAGAATCAAAACCCTAAATTAACAGAAGATGAACAAAATTGATGTTTGAGAGAGAAACTGAATGGATTGTATGAATCACGATAAAATTTCTCGACTCTTTCAATTTATATAAGCAGACCAAATCAGCCCAAAACACAACCACCAGAACGAGGTGGTCGAACGGCGGTGGTCGAACGGTTTAATGATGAAGCAGCGGGGGGTCGACGGAGGTGGTCGAACGGTGGTTATGGCGACCGAACCAAGGGAGAGAGCAGGAGGCGGTATGGCGGTGGTTATGGCGACCGGAACCAAGGGAGAGAGGAAGAGACGGAGTGTACCTGGAGGAGCAGAGGCGGTGGCGATGGCTGCCGGCGAGTGGAGGAGCGACGGAGGCGGTGGCTAGGGTTGGAAGGGCTGGACGACCGGTTGTGGAGGATGAAGACGTTTGAAGCATGTTTCAATAGCTTTTGTTTTAAGAAGTTATAAGCTGTTTGCAGATCTTATTCTTTTAAAAAAACAAACTGTCTTCACAGCTGATTGTCTGCGCGCCTGCAGACATTACTCTCCTGAAGATGTTTGAAGCAAAAACAAACATCACCTAAGAAAAGATTAAGTATAAATACTACAAAATTTACCACAGTAAAATATATGAATTAGGTTTCTCAAAAAAAATTTATAATATTTTTCTCATACATACAAAACTCACAATAATTTAACCATTAAAGATATGTACCAACAGTTCAGCAGATTGCACAACAAACACTTGTATAATGGTTCTATCTATTCATTAATCTAAATTGTGCAAGACCAATTGGATTGTCTTCAAAACTCATAATACTAACTTTCAGAACTGGAAACAACCTGTTTGGTTTTGTCATTAGGGAGTTATGGTGTCGGAAAGACAGGCCAAAATATAACTCCCCGAATTAGCTTTGACCAGTGTTTTTGTAAAATCATAAAAACTATTCAAAACGTGTCCAAAAATTACAAACTTTACCTTTCTGGAAACTAGACTCATAGTGCTATATTCTAGAATCAAAAATAGTTCAGTAATCATCGTTTAACATCAAGTTACATACCAATAAATAAACGAAAACGAATCTGTCAGCAAACTGTTGTCATCAAACAAGTGAAATACATACCTTTTTAGCGATGAAAGAAGATCTACTAAGCTTCAATTACAAGAAATAACACTTAAAATTGAAAATCCCCAAACTTGGTTTTTAGGGTTCTTCACACTCAACACGAATCCGGCAAAAAATGAGATAGAATTGATGAAAACCGACACCACACATGAATTCCTCTCGCAAAAATAATTAGATTAGAGCCCGGAATCAAAAGAGTTGGTTAAGAATTGAGTGAGTTAGAGAATTAATGATTGAGGATTATGGTGGGTGTAAAGAGATGAAGAAGAAGAAGAAGAATAATAATAAGAAGGAATGAAGAGAAAGAAAAAAAAGGTAGGTTAAATATGTGGTCAAATTAAATTTAAGAATAGGAGGGTAATTCAAAATTTTTTTAAGAAAAGATGGGGTTGAATTTAATTTGAAATTTTGAGGGAAGTGAAATTAATATGAACTAAATATGAATTTAATTTATTTTAAATAATTAAAATAAAGAGTTGTTAGTGTATATATATATATACACATATATATATATATATATATAACAACTAATTAAAACTTATATAATATAAAAAAATTGTATTTTAAATATAAAAACATATAAAAAAATACAAGTGATATTTATAGTTGCTCTAAAAGAGTTGTATAAGAGTGTAGTAATCAGTGTTAACGCCCAATAAACCATACTTTCATTAGTGGTTCATACTAATTCTTGATCGGTGTTAGTGTCCCATTATAATATCTATCATGTCACAATTGCTCTAAAAGAGTTATATAGGACTGTCATTAGTCATGGTTAGGTGTTAACGCCTGAAACACACCATACTTTCGTCAATAGACCTTGATTTGTGTCAATGGCCCAACATGTTATACATTCATCAATGGGCTTTGATTGGTATTAAGGATCATTATAGCATCTATCATGTCCCCGTTGCTACAAGAGGGTTGTATATGAGTGTAGTGAGCCATAGGCATGTGTCAACGCCCGATAACATGTCATACTTTTATTAATGGGCCATATTGGGCCTTGATTGTTGTTAATAGCCAATATCGTCTCTATCATGTCATAGTTACATTAACAGGTTGTATAGGAGTGTAGTGACTCATAGTTGGTGTTAACGCCTAGTAGCATGTCATACTTTGCATTAATGGGCCGTCTTGGGCCTTGATTGTTGTTAGTGACCCATTGTAGTCTCTATCATATCATAGTTGCTCTAAAAGGGTTGAATATGAGTTTAGTGAGTCATAGTTTGGTTAAAGCCCAATAATATGTCATACTTTCATCAATGGGCCTTATTGGACCTTAACTGGTGTTTGTGGCCCATTATAGCTTTTATCACATCATAGTTGATCTAAGAAGGTTGTATAGGAATGTCATTAGTCATAGTTAGATGTTAATGGCCGATAACATGGGATACTTTCATCAATAGGTCTTATTGGGCCTTGTTGGTGTTAGTGGCCCATTATAGCCTATTTCATGTCATAGTCGCTTTAATGGGCCATATTAGTGCTTGTAATCTCTTAGTGGCCTATTATGGCATGTGATATGTAACATTAGATATTTAAGGGTTATATCGTGTTATAGGGAGTCATATTAGACCATATTGGGCCTAATGGGCCATATTGGGCCTTTAAATCTCTAATGGCCCATTATGCATATAATTTTAAATTGTGTCTTAAGAGGTACAACTCGCCTAACCCGTCGATATACATTAAACAAAGGGGTGGCAAATGGGTTGGGTTGGGTCGAAACGGGTTATGGGTCGGAATGGGTTAGGGCGAAACGTGTCAGGGTTGGAACGGGTCAACTAAAAAAAAGGTTGTTATGGTTCGGGTCGGAACGGGTCAGGGTCAAAAGGTTCGGGTCATAACGGGTCCGGGTCAAAATGGGTCAAGGTCGGAATGGGTCAAAACGGGTCTCGAGTCTTTTTTTTGAACAATGACAACGGAGGAAATGTTTTAGTTTTATCATTAAAATTCATGTTTCACTCCAGTTCGTTTCAGCACTTAACAACTCATTTTACAGGAAACAACATGCTAAACAACTCGTTTCAGCGATTTTTCATTTCGTTTCAGCACTTAACAGCTCGTTTTAACAGCAAACAGCATGTTAAACAGCTCGTTTCAGCAAGTTTTCAGTTCGTTTCAGCACGTAACAGCTTGATTTTATAGCAAACATCATGTTAAACAGCTCGTTTCAACGATTTTTCAGTCCGTTTCAGCACTTAACAACTCATTTCAGCACTTAACAGCTCATTTTTACAGCAAACAACATGCTAAACAGCTCGTTTCAGCGACTTTTCATTTCGTTTTAGCACTTAACAGCTCGTTTTAACAGCAAACAGCATGTTAAACAGCTCGTTTCAGCAAGTTTTCAGTTCGTTTCAACACGTAACTGCTCGTTTTTACAGCAAACATCATGTTAAACAGCTCGTTTCATCGATTTTTCAGTCTGTTTCAGTACTTAACAACTCGTTTTTACAGCAAACAACATGCTAAACAGCTCGTTTCAGCGATTTTTTAGTCCGTTTCAGCACTTAACAGCTCGTTTTAACAGCAAACAGCATGTTAAACAGCTCGTTTCAGCAAGTTTTCAGTTTGTTTCAGCACGTAACAGCTCGTTTTTACAGCAAACATCATGTTAAACAGCTTATTTCATCAATTTTTCAGTCCTTTTCAACACTTAACAGCTCGTTTCAGCACGTTTTGATCAATTTTGCAGCAATTCAGCAATAAAAAATCAATAGTTCAGCTCGTTTTTGCCCGTTTCAGCAGGTTACATAAACAATACTTCAAAACGTTTTGTGTTCTTAATCCAGAAAACAAGTATAGGCAAACGTTTAGTGTTTTCAAAACTAGTATGCAAGTATGTCCGTGTTTTCAATCCAAAACCTGGTGTCACGTGTAACATAGTTTTCTCAAAACCAAATGAATGCATTTGACTCGTTAACTGTTACCTAGTACAAGTGTTTTAAGTTATGAGAGTATTTTCAACAACACATGACTCTAAGACCCACATATGAACTCACACACAAACACAAACTTGACCCGACGAATCGTTGGTGATAATAAGTAATGTCAACAGTACCGAAAGTCCAAATATGTATCCACACATCATATCATGGCAAAGCAACCAAATATTCATCATACAACTTAACTTATGATCATTCAGTTCACGAGACAGATTCTGGCATGTACAAACTGATTTTATTCACAAAGAAAAGATTAAGGATAAATTCTACAAAATTTACCACACTATGATATATGAATCAGGTTTCTCAAACAATTTTTATTATATTTTTCTCAAGCATAGAAAACTCACAATAATTCAACCATTACAGATAGGTACAAACAGTTCAGCAGATTGCGCAACAAAAACTAGTTTAATGGTTCTATCAACTCATTAAACCAAATTGTGTAAGACCAATTGGGTTATCTTTTAAACTCATAATACTAAGTTCCAGAAGTAGAACCAACCCGTTTGGGTTTGTCATTAGGGAGTTATGGTGTCCGAAAAATGGACCAGAATATAACACCCCGAATCAGCTTTGACATATGATTTTGTAAAATCATAAAAGGTATTCAATACTCATCCAAAAATTACAAAATTTACCTTTCTGGAAACTAGACTCAGAATACTATATGATAAAATCAAAAATCGATCAATAATCATCATTTAACAGCGAGTTACAAACCAATCAATAAATGAGAACGAATATGTCAGCCAACTGTTCTCAACAAAACTCAAACCCTAACATGTTTATGACATCACTAGGGTTCTAATTAATCATGTTAAAAACCCCCGTTAGAAAATATAAATCCAACAATGATAAAAAGTAAAGATTCAAAAATGTCACTTGCAACTTGTAACAAGATTGTTTAAATTAGAATGAATACTAATCCATTGAATCCAAGACCTAAGTGCTTACATTCAAACCCTCGAACACCCAAATTTCTCAAAATTAAAGTATAAATCACCTATCTAACCAAGATGAGCTTTAATCGATGTTAATGAGTGATGAAAGTATTAGCAGCAAGTGATGGATTAGGGTTCAGATTGGTTACTGAAGGGTGGATGTCTGGTTGGTCACACAAAAGAATTAGAATGTGGCTATTAATTATCAATAGTCACACTTTTGTTTTAATGTAACTGTTAGCTTTTAGCCATACATAAAAATTTATAAGTCGCTATAAAATAATGCTTTATGGTCACATAAACCCCTTAAGTGTGACCACATGTATAAGCTTTTAGCCACATATGAAACAATTAAAGTGTGGCCATTAACTACTAACGGTCACACGTTTTGTTTGCTGTCACCGTTAACTTTTAGCCACATATAGAACTTATAAGTGGCTAACAAACAATACTCTATGGTCACATATACCCGTAAGTGTGGCCATATGTATTAGCTTTTAACCACATCGTTATCAAACTACTGTGAGCGTAGATCATATTTGGCCATAGTTTACTAAGTGTGGCAAGTAAAAGTCACATTTTTTTATAAAATTGTGGCTAACGGTTTCGAACAACTGTGTTTTTGTCACACGAATTGAAAAAGTGTGGCTAAATGTTCCAGCAAGTGTGATTTTTTGCCACAAAAATCTAATTTTATGTGGCTAAAGGTTCTAACAGGTGTGTTTTTTGTCACACGAATTGAAAAAGCGTGGCTAAATGTTCTAGCATGTGTGATTTTTGCCACAAAAATCTAATTTATGTGGCTAAAGGTTCTAACAGGTGTGTTTTTGTCACACGAATTGAAAAAGTGTGGCTAAATGTTCCAGCAGGTGTGATTTTTTGCCACAAAAATCTAATTTATGTGGCTAAAGGTTCTAACAGGTGTGTTTTTAGTCACACGAATAACAAATGTGTGGCGAAAGCAACCTTTAGCCACACATTTAGACCGAGGTGTTGCAAACCGCCTAGAGCATGTGTGTGGCTAAAAGCCAATATTCACGTAGTGTTTATTGAAATATATTTCATCCCCCACCCCCAAGTTCAAACATTCAAGTTCCGCCACTGCTTCTGTGAATGTACATTTGTGATTACCATGTTACAAAAACAAACAGAGAGATCTAGACGAGTTTGGAGAAAGAAAGCATTTCAAGGACCAGGTGAATGAGCATATTTAGCATGTTTTTACTATTTGATAACATTCATCAATCAACGTTCAAAAGTTTTATAAATTCATATGAAATTACAAAGTTTTTCTTTTTAATTTTGAAAATTTCTTCAACTATACCCGTCTTTCTCTTATGTCTATGGACTGAGAATAAGGATATAATGACGAAGTTAACATGGTCCGTCTTTGCATTATCATAAGAGCTGAAGCTAGTGCATAAAAACTTCCATTAGCGTTACATGCAACCGTGCTATCAATTGTTATATATGATTAATATTGTTAGTAGTCCAGTTTGACATTGAAAATAATTATCTTATTGATCGATTTTAATTCTATGTAGTTCCATAAAATCTTGTTTGAATTTTGGAGTATTATGTTACTATGTAAAAAGGTGGCACCATCATTGATTCCTCATGTAACCTCAAACTATGTCGCCATTTACTTCCCACATCGTGTGCTTGTTTTTATGTTTGTTGTGGGAAACCTAAGGCAACAAACTTTTCATTTTGTTTCAAGATTTTAGCAACTAATGGTAAATTAAGAGCAAATATAGAAAACAAATTACAGTTTTATTACTAAATTTAGCAAATAACCTTATTTTAATATTTTAATTGATTATATTGTTGTTGTGGAAGTAAATTCTACATCAAATGTAAATGTTTTGTGTCATAGATCTTTCCCACTACGCTAGAACCAAAATAGGAACAATTAAAATGCATTTGATGTGGGATAATACGATATGATATGATGTGTTATCATTTGATATAATATGTTATAACATATTTTTGTATATGATATGATATGATACGACATGATATGACACACAACACTATGATATGATATGATATGATATGACGCTATGTGATGTAATGAGATACATTATGATATGGTATGGTATGGCATGCTACTTTTAGCTTAACATGATATGTTAACATATGATATGATAAGAGAATTATAATTATTATAATAAGAGTTAGTACCTTAAAAAATAACATATTTTCTCTATTTTTACAAAAAAATGATAACCTATTTTTCTATATATTAGTCACTAATAAAAAACCCCAATTATTATATGTCATTAAACTTGTTTAAAACGCAAGTAGTTTTCAAAATAATTATTAAAATGAAAAAATAAAATAACATGGTATTATTTATTTTCGTTATATTGTATGTTCTTCTTAGATGCGGTCAATGACTTTTATAAACAAAGATTCATTAGTTTATGGATGTAGTGGCTTTTTAGGGTATTAAGCCTTTTAAAAGTTTTCACTCCGCTATTCTTGGTAATCTCAATAGTTGCGGATCTTATGCTTCACATACTTCTATGAATGTATATTTATAAATAAGTTAATTTTTTTAACGAACTAAGTATCGTCGGGTACTCCGTACGCGGCCCCCATTGGCAAAAGGTAGCCCAGGCGGCCACGATTTTGGACAGACAGAGCCCCTGGTGGTCCACATATTGAGGGATTCCCCATATAAAACCCGACCCCATGCCCGCCAAACGGCACGTGGTATCTTAAACTAATAATAATTAACTTAATTTATAAATAAGTTAATTAATTTGGTATCTTAACAAACTACTAATAATTAGATATGTATATGATTGTGAAGATAAGAAGATTTCAAATCTAAACTACAATTGTATTGATTGTTAATGTTGTGATTACTTGATTACAAATAGCCCTATTTATAACCATACAATTACTTATTAGACAAAAATAGAAGAAAAAGTAACTAAAAGACCCTCAAAGTTTGTAACTACGAAAACTAGGTCCCCGCACTTACGCAAGATTACACTAACAATCACCCCCTAATCTTGTAAAACCGATGAAGCTTCACATCTTGTTAAACTTCAACAGTGGCAACGCTTTTGATCATATTTGTTCTTTGTAAATCTCCACTGACATGCTCCACCTTAATTTGTTCTATTTCAATGCAATCCCGAATGAATTTATACCATGTGTTGATGTGTTTATGTCTTCCATGAAAAACCGGGTTCTTCATCAAGGCAATAGCCGATGAATTATCCACGATCAATGTCATTGTTTCCTCATTTTCACCTGTCATCTGACAACAAACCCCGAAGCCTTAAGGCTTGGCATGTAGCCGATGTGGCTACCAAAAATTCAACCTCACATGATGATAACACGCATTCCTTGTTTATGAGAAACCCATGATATCGGTCATGTATCATAGTAGACAATCAAACCCGATGTAGTCCGACCATCATCCATATCCATTGCGTGACTACTATCATTATACCCGTGCAATGTACTGTTTCTGCAAATGGAGTAAGTGATACCAAAGTCGAGTGAACCTCTTAGATATCAAAGAATATATTTAACCGATTGAGCATGATCTTGAGTTGGTGATTGCATGAAGCGACTTGCATAACCAACCGAGTAACTCAAATCCGGTCGGTCTTGTATGAGTTAAATACCGCAGGCTTTCGATTATCTTTCTATAACCGATCAGGTCTACTATAGGTCCTCAAAATGGATCTCATAACTTTACTCCGATCAATCTGTGTTGTTAGTTAGCGGGAATCACAACAAAGCTCGAATCTCGGATCTTAGTTTTGCAAATACAAAGGAGAGAAAAAGATGAAGATTATAGAGAGAGAAAGTAAAAAAAGTTTTATTTCCAAGAGTGCTTAATTTTATTTTTCCGGGTGAACAGTACCCCCGACTGCTACAATGTTTTTGCTACAGTACTCAACTCTATTTGCTACAGTAACTCGACTCGATTCGTGACAATACTCGACTCGATTTTCTACAATAACTTTTTTTTGAAAGATAACATCTAAACTCCCACGTAAACTCCCACGATTAGTAGCCTTTTATTGGATCGCCTTTGTTAACCACTTGTTCTTGTTTACATCGAGTGAAACTGAGTTCCTTTAACGACCCATCTAGTCTAGTGTTCCATGCCCTTGGTGCTTGGCGTAGACCGTACAACGCGTTAGCCAACTTGTAAACTTTTCTCTCTTGACCCTTCTTAACGAACCCGTCCGGTTGAAATACGTACACCTCTTCTTTTAAATCACCATGATGAAAGCGGATTTTACATCAAAGTGATACACTTCCCAACCTCGATTTGTTGCTAAAGCGAGTAATAGTCGAATTGTTTGAATTCTCGCCACTGGTGCGGACACTTCTTCGAAATCGATCCATATTTCTGGATATACCCTTAGCTACGAGTCGAGCCTTGTACTTGGTTATTTTCCTGGCTTCATGATGTAGATGTAGTGCTCTAATAAAAAACAAGTATATATAATCTTAAATACTGATAACTAGTACGGGTAAGTAAGGTCGTCTCCACATAAATCAGTGGAAAGTTCAAGTAAACTCATAGTTATTTTCCCGTTTTCAAATACTTTCACCCATACATCACTTCATATGTTTTGAATTTATATACCCACTTTAAACCTATCGGTTTTACTATGGGTGGTGCTTCGAGTAACCACCATGTCTTGTTTCTTTCAATAGAATCGATCTCGACTACCATAGCCTTTTTCCAATGTTTTTCAATATTCACTTCCAGAAAATTTACCGGTTCATCATTGAATAGCAATAGGATATTTAGCTCGTCGGTTGTCGGGTCTTGATCAGTAGGTGTCGATATACATTCAACAAGAAAATTGCTAAATTTCTTGGGTAAAACCGTGTTTCAAGTAATTCAACGCGGTTGGGTAACTTGTAATGGTTCTTCATTTAGGCCGGTGTCGGACCTAGTTGAGCTTACAAGTGGGCTTCCACCTTCTGAACTTTATGACTCACTTCTATCTCTGATTCGAACCAACTCACCGGTATCATGTCGGTCTATGAACCTGGGTCAAACCCGGTTGTTACTTGCTCCGGTTCGGGTTCAATATTATACCCAAAAATAAACTCGGTCCATTCTGGACCTTTTCAACCTATTGTTTGTGAAAATCATCCAACGCGTACCTTTTACACTCGTCAAACTTGGCATCTTGAGTAACGTGTAGTTGTTTATTATCGGATCAAACATATGGCAAGCTTTTGTTCCCAATTGAGTACCTAAGTGAATCATCACTATGCTTCGTTCTTCCAATTTCTTTTTACCGGTACGAAGGACTTTTACATACCCTGTGCATCCGAACACTTTAGGTCACAACCCAATCTACGGCGGATTGTCGGGTGCGAACCGTGTTTCATTGCTCACAAGGTACTATCATGCAATGTTAACACGACAATCTCTAATTAATTATTTATTAAATTGAAATTTTCATACATGTACACAAGTTCAAAGCAAATTACTATTTAATCTCAAATCAACACAGGTAGTCTGAGTTTTTTTACCAAAATAGGTGATGGGGAAAAACTATTTACCAATATATGTTTTTTTAAAACTATTTACCAAAATAGGTTTTTTTTTTAATTTGATTTTAATTATTAAACTAAAAGAACATGTGTACATTCTTTCTTCCCCACCATCTCCAACTATAACCCTTATTGCCGGCCAACATGTCCGGCCCCTCGCCGACCACCATTTCATATGACTTGAACAAATTCAAAGATGAAGACAAACCCATGCCATTGTCTTCCTCTGTTCGGGGAGGCGGGTTTCACAACCACCAAACCGCCGCCGCCCTTCTTTGTTCGCCGAAAAACATAAAACCCAACACAGGCCAAAAACACCGGAAAACCGAGATCTAAACCTGTCATCTCTATCTCTTCAACTTTGCGACGATATGAAATATAACCATCTCACGAGTGATAGCGATGCAAGTGAAGCATGATTATGATGGTGGGATTGGTGGCCGGCCGGAAGCCTGATGGAGATGGTAACAGAAATGGAGTTGCAGACTTTGATAGTTAGGCTTTGCTAAAAGCAATTATTAAAATATAGATGGATTCATACAAAGATATAATAGACATACATATGCATATACAACTTAATATATAAAAATGTAATATAAAAACTTATTAAAGTGGGTCTTGATAAAAAAAAACCTATTTTGATAAATAGTTTTAAAATCACCTATATTGGTAAATAGTTTTTTCCCTCCACCTATTTTGTTAAAAAAAACTCCAAGTAGTCTTGTGTTTTTTAATCTTAAGGCATCTCTAAATGTTTTTTCACCTTAGCTTCAAACCAAAGTATAACCTGCGAAAAAATTGATATATTTTATGAACAATATGTTGAATGAGAAAATCACCAGTTTTTTAAACTAAATACAATATAAGATAAAAGCTGCAAACCAATATTGTAAATATCAACAATTAAATGAAAGCAAGTAATTGGTGTCGTTTGGCCATTTCCTAGTGAATCGGGCTTTGGCTACTAAGACGATATGCTAGAATCAAAACGTGCTAGTATCAATGATGACCTCTCCAAAGGCTAGAATTAAATAGATAAGCAAGTAAGCAATTAGCAAATAAACATTTAATTGATCAACAACACAATAATCATGATTTGATAGTATGAATAATATGTAATATAAAAAATAAGAATAGATAAACATAAGGTCCCCAAAAGTATTTGAAAACGGTAAAATAGGGGAGTGATTACTCCCCTTGACGATAAAGAGAGTAAACCGAGAGATAAAAAATGAGCAAGGTTATCGAGGTGAGTATTCTTTTCCAAACTTACATGAGACTTATACAAAATAAAATTAGTGTAAAAAAAGAGAATATAGTCACGTGAATCAATCCAAACGGATGTATAGAACTCAAGTTATAAGGTTTTCAGTAAATAAGCGAGTTGGTACTGTCAAAAATCTGAACTTCGATTCGGGAGTTTGGTTCTAACCAGTACACTCAAAATTTTATGGTGAATCAAAAAGTCTTCTAGATCGAAAGTTAATTCCAAACAGAAGTGATAGAAATTGATTAGTCAACTTTGTTGACTAATTTGCCCTTAACGGTTCGAAGTCCAATTGCCCCGTTAAATACCCTCAATCCTAGAAATTGATTGAGGGTTATTAATTACTCAATTAAAGTGAACGAATTGACAGAAGACAACTTACCCGAAAAGTGATTAGAAATAGAATAAATATGCGGTCAAAGAGTTCTTGAACTTGAAAGTCAACGTACCAAGACGAACTTGATTGACTCTCGAAGAAGATAATGAAAGGAGAGAAATATTTTATGGATTTATTGATATGGGTGGCTGAGGAAAAGTGTTTTAGGCTTGGAGAATGTCTTAGGGTTAATGTAACATCCCAAAATTTCGATCCAAATTTGACAACTTAGTAAAGTTGAAGGATCAAAATATTCTCAAAAATAAGTAATGAGAAAAATTTAAATAAAGAAAATAAAAATATTTTATAAGGAAATAAAATACATTCCATAAAGAAAGTCATCACATGTTCAGAATATGGAATAAGGAAATTCCATCTCACATGAAAAGATGGAAGAAAATGAAAGCCTTCCACTTGAGTATAAATAAGGAAATTAAAACACATCCCACATGGAAAGTGGTAAAGAAATGGAAGCTCTTTATAAGGAAGAGATTTTCCATAGTAATATTTTTTTATCCCTAGCATGCACCATTGGTCCTATCGGAGGGTGCGAAGCACCCGATGCGGACAGGCACGAGCTGGGGCTCGACCGAGGCCGATGGCGACGGCGACGGCGCAATGTGGCACTTTGATGGCGCACTTCGCACGCTCGCTGAGGGGCGTTGGCCGCAATGTGGTGCTTTGATGGCGCACTTCCCACACTCGCATCGCCGCGAGCCGCTTGAGAGCCGCCTTATTGTTTTTGCAATATGAAAGTAAAACCAAGATGTGACAAGTTACATATGACAAGGATCAAAATGGAAAAATTGACTTCAGGAAGCCAATCGCGCTACGCGATGAGCCCAGAAAAAAGGTCATCGCGTATCGCGATGGACCTTGATGAGTCAGCAGACACGTGTCAACACAAGGTACGGCGGCGTAAAAATACGGCGCCGCGATACACAATGGCTAAGGATGAGGGCCCATCGCGTATTGCGATTGGACCCAAAATCAACTATAAAAGGGGGGGCTCACGGCACATTCATTCCACACACCAAATCTTTCTCTCTCTAGAATATTTTCTCTCACTACCTCGGTTTTCGTGCCCGACCCGATAATTGTCACCTCGTAATCTGTGCCATATACTAACAATACCTCGAAGTGCGTGCCACCCAAAAATAACCCGACATTCTATCTCGAAGTACGTACACGACAACATCGTTTTGCGTGCCAACATCGTTTTGCGTGCCGAGCATCGTAGTCGAGCATTGTAGTGCGTACCAAGCTATGAGGTTTCGACAGTATAAGCTCTAGAACGCGATGGAGTGTGGAAGTGTTGCTAGATCAATCTTAGTAATAGAACTTCGAATACCCGTGTAAGGTAGGGGTTCTGCCTAAGTCATTATTTCATTATTATATTATATGGCTTAGACCATAGTCAGAGGTATAGCTCAAACATTGATTATAATTATGTTTACATAAGCTTTAAACATACAATGGATTATAGTAATGTTTCTTTATAATTAAGAAACACATATTTTTCATTCATAAGGATTAGTCAAAATATAGTTTCTTAACAATAAGAAACATAGTATTTTATATACATGAAATATAGTTAAAATATTGTTTCTTTATAAGTAAGAAACATAAGATTTTACATTCAAAGCTAGCAGTAAATGAATGTTTCCTCTTGAAGAAGAAACATATTATATATGTTTCTTCATGAAGAAGAAACTTAGCATATGATTAGTAAATAAACAGAAAGACTACAAGTCTAAATATTTCATTTAAACAAATGATCAATCAAGGTTTAAAGCTATTTAAAACCAGACTAAGGGTCTGTGTAGTCGGATCAAGAAACGATCCGGGTATTTATATAAACCTATTTTATAGGTCAATCATCAATCAATCAATCATTCACAGTTAAGGTTTCAAACGAGATCACCATATCATTTATAACCGACAATCACAGGTGAATACGTTAACATTTTCAATCAGCCAAAACATATTTATACTCGATAAAGATGAACGGGTGTTTGTCTTAACCAGGGGCGGACCTACGGCTAGATCATGGGGTCGGCCGACCCCGGTGATTTAAAAAAAAATTAGTGTTATATATACGGAAAAATCTCAACCGAACCCAGTAAAATTTTAACACCGTCCCTATAAAAGACTGAAAAAAGGAGAAAAAAGAGAAAGGTGATTTAAAAAAAAGTTAGTGTTATATATACGGAAAAATCTCAACCGACCCCTGTAAAATTTTAACACCGTCCCCTATAAAAGACTGAAAAAAGAAGAAGGAGAAAAAAGATAATGGGAAAGAAGAAATGTCACCGGAAAATTTTCTGGCAAGGGTGGTTTTATCAACGGGAATTGGATTTTGGTCTTTTGGGGAAGACAAGCTCATAAAAAAATTGCTATTTTATTAAAAGTGTTGTGTCAGTCCTTTCCTGTTTGACTTCTTTCTTTAATTTTTCCTTTTTTTTGTTTTTTTCTTTTATTTTACTAACAATAGTATATAAGTTACATAAATAAACTTATAAGTAAATTATTTTGTCATCGAGTGCATACCTTATTATTTATAGTTTCCGAATTAACTACTTTTCATTTTTCTTATTTTGTTATTTTATTATTTACGTTATATATATTAAGTTAAAAGTTTCCGGCTGTGCCATTGATTTTATATAAAATGTATAAAGTTATTCACATGTTTATCGCATATGTAAATCGATGCGTTTTTGCACATCAGTTCGGGGCCTTGTTGCCTTATATGCCTCGCAATTGACGTAATTTTGTATTGCATTTTTAATTAAATTTTGCTTTATCTTTTTTTATGTCACTCGATCTGACTCGACCTGAATGTACAATATCCAGACCTGATCCTATCCCAAATTTCCGACCCCTGTAAGGAAATTTCCTAGATCCGCCACTGGTTTTAACGAGTCAATCAATGTCTACATGAGATCATGTGATCTCTAAAACGTTATAATACAAAGTAGAAAATAAAATCAACTCAAACCAAATACGCATGTGTCTGGATCCATACATAACTATTAAGCCCAATCAATCAATCAAAGGCTAGGTAGCCGCGGGCTAAACGGTCATGATTAGTTCTCTGTTCAGGGCCGTGTGGCTCAGAGGATACGATTATGTGTGTAGGGAAGTGGTACATATACCGGAAGTAGAAATACTTCCTCTGAGATTGTTAAGAAAACTATGTTTGTATTGTAATCGTCATTCAAATATTTTATAGAGTCATACGTGTTCACCAGCATATAGCTGACGTATTTTTCCCCACATTTCAGGAACAGATTAGCACAGGTAGCAAGGAATATAGTCATTCATGAAGATAGACGTTCGCAAGGTAGAGATGGCTCAGTTTTAAATTATTAAAATATTATAAACAACATTTAAACATGATTTATAAATCAAACACTCGGGTATTTATTATCCTAGCAAAGTTTCAAATAAATTAATATTTTATTATAATCAATTAAGTCTTCCGCTAAAATAAACTGGAACTCTGATATATTTACAAAACAGATACCAACTATTGGTCATACGTCTAAGACCTAAGCCGGGGTGTGACAGTTACATACACAGAGGTTATGTTAGTTGTTATAGTAATTACTCGATTAAGGAAAACAAATAACATAATTAAGACAAAATCGGTTCAATAAACACATAAATTTATTCTTGTAGAAGGGGAAAATGAATGTGGACATATTATAATATCAAGGGACATAACTTGGGGCTTAATTTTCGTGATTTAGGACCGATTAAGGAAGGATTTAGCAAATAAAACGAATTAACGAACCAAATAATAAATCAAACTGTTACAAAGACCTTGCCCGTACACGCGAGGAATAGTCTTCCTCCCCGTGCGACGCGACATGAGAGGGTGGCCAGCTAATTTCCATTTTGTCATTTTCATGAAGTTTCAAAATGCATTTTTAGCCATTTTAAGCAATTTTAAAGATTTATAAGCATTGTTTGACAAGTTTAAAGGTTATTAAAATATAAAACTTGTTAAACGAAATATTCGAAATATTAATACGAAATATTATAAATACAAGTTTTTATTAATATGAAATATTCGAAATATATTCCCGAGTGGATGAACGAGTACGAATTCAAATACGAAAAATCTGAGATGTTACACTTTAACATGTGAAAGGTTCGGTTTTCTTCCTTTAACACGCTCCTACGCAATTGAATCCTTCAAGGATTTTATTGGTGGTCGGTTTAGTAAATAAACCGAGTGATGAGCCGCATCTCCCATAGATCTTATGATAGTGACATCGCCTTTAACAAACTTTGAGTCATACCAAGTATGGTGTAACATCCCAAATATTATAATATTAAATAAAGAAAGATTTCATTAAGTGGTCGTGTGTTAAATAAATATTTTAATATCAAGTAAAGAAAGGATCATGGACTTAGATTAATTAAGGTGGTTTAAATGGTAATGGGCTTTAGGTCCATGGGCTTCAAGAGGTATAAATACCCCCCTTAAACCATCCTAAAACCCTAATCCTCATTCCACCTTCCATAATTGCCTACACACTCAAAACACACACACATACAACCACATATATACGGCCGAGAGAGGAAAGGGAAGAACGAGATCGAGCGTACGTGATTCTTGATAGATTCTTCAATACACAAGACAAACACAAGATCTAAAGTTCATAACTAAGCCAACAAACCCTAAAAAAAGGTATGTTTTGATCTTAAAGTTTACGTTTTTATTAACGTTTAACCTTGAAACTTAGAACGAGATTAGATCGGGTGTAAATGAAACGTAAAGTTGTAACTTGATGCTAAAACGAACTGAACGGGCCTGCAAACAGGTGCGGCTCGTTTAAAATCAACCTTAGATCTAGTATAAAACGTTTTAAGCCTAAAGGTCCAAACTTTATGTTTTTCCGGGCCGAGTTTTGCTCGAAGAAGATCATGAAAATGCTGTCGGGTTTGGTTAGTATCATATCCAACGATTTCACGACGAAACGGATACAATTAAGGGGTTTAGAGCGAACCGTAGCTGCTGCTGGGTAACTTCGCCTGCAGCTAAGTTCGCTGCAACTAGGTTCGCCGTGTAAGTTCGCTTATGGTTAACTTCGCTGCATGCAAGTTCGCATACTGTTAACTTCGTTGTATATAAGTTCACTGAATGATTAAGTTCGCTTAAGTTAAGTTCGCTTAACATGTATGTTCGCTTACATTTATGTCCGCTCATAAATGTAAGGTGACGAATCAGATAGCGAATCCGACTTAGTTCGTTATGAAGAATAGGTTAACGAATTAGTAAAATTAATAAAAATCCTAGTGAAAAATGTGTTAAGACAGTTAATGGAAATAAAATTTTTCCAAGCTGACTTGGCAGCTTAAACCCAGCTAGGGGCTCTGCCCCTTGGACACCGCTAGGGGATGCCGCCCCTAGAACCCCGCTGCCAGCCCGTTCGTTGTAGGTTATATAAAGATAGAAATACTATATGAGTAGTAATAGTTAATTGATACATCTAAATATTATACAGTTAGCCGTGCACAGTTCAACAAGGGAATAAGATTAACGGGGAGCGTAACAAGATTCAGGTGTGTCTCTAGCCCCATTTCCTTGTTATGTTTTCGGGGCTGTGTGCATACTCAATGTGATAGTTAATACACTTAACATAAATGGTAAGTGTATGCCGTGTATGATTTATATGTTAATTATGTATATCTTGAACGTGAACGAAAGTTTGTCGGTACGTGAACAATCTTCGGATATTGCATGGATTGACAAGGGAGGTATGTAACTAGTAGATGAATGTGTATGATAGATATATGTACAACATATGAATATGTATGAATGAGTAAAGAATGTATATGTGTGTTACGGGTATGTAAAGATAGAATGTATGAAGACAAAGAACTAAGGGATCATACCCTAATAATATCTGAGATAGAGAAGAAAGGGATCTGACCCTAATAATATCTGAGATAGACAAGAAAGGGATCAGACCCTAATAATATTTGAGATAGAAAAGGAAAGGATCAGACCCTAATAATATATGAGATAGAATGGACAGTAAATATACAGAAAGTAATAAAGTAAGTATGTATGTATGAAGTTATGTATGAAAGTAAAATAGTAAAGTAATTATTATGTATCTTCGGATGCATAATTGAAGGTAAGGGTACAAATATGTGATTAACTAGAACTCACTCAGCGTAGCTGACTTTTAGTATGCACGCAGGTGAGTAGGATGAGACAGTTGGCTTGAGCGGGGACATATGGCGGGAGAATAAAGAAGCTGGCATCTGGAGTCTTATTTGTTAATGTTGAACTAAAAGATTTTTTTAAGTTATGTTTTAAAGACAAGTTATGAATGTTTGTAATGACTGCTGATGTTTTATGTTATTCTGCGAAAGTTTTAATTAACTCTGATATCTAGAACTTTGTTTATGAGTAAATCCAACACCAAATGTAGGGCACCGGTAACGGGGCCTTACATATGGTTTGGTTTCTTCTTTCAGGCACTCCGTTTGGATGTGGGGTGTACGGGGTTGTAAATAATATGCCACACCTATACTTGACAAGTAATCTTACAACACATGGGATGTAAACTCACCTATGTTGTCGGTTCGTATGGTTTCGAGTTTTTTGCCCTTTTCATTTTCCACCCTTTTCACGATATCCATGAGTAAGCCCACAACTTGGTCTTTCATCTTTATCGTGGAAACCCACATATAGCGGGTGTAATCGACAACAACAACTAAGAATTACTAATTTCCATTGTGTCTCGGGGTAATCGCGCCACCAACGAAACGAGTCGTGCATCCCAAATCTCTTTAGCAGTGGAAAGGTGAGCCACCTGCATCACCAAAGCCTCCTCCATGGCCTAATAAAGATACACAATTGCCAACCCGTCTATCTTCGAGTCGATCATCATTTCCATTCTTGGTTCAATAGCCTCCAACAACCCTTGAACCTTGATGATTGCTTTGATTTTTATCGTCCAAATTGTGTAACCGGTGGACGCAAGAATCAGACATTGAATCGAGAAGGAACTCGGTTCTTTGGGAAAACCGACTTGATTACTTGGCCCTTCTCCCATCTTTCTTCTTGTTCGTCTTTAATTCAACAGCGGGCTCGTCTCAATTTTCTTTATGGAGTCATAAAAGACTTGTTATCTTTTGGTTTGGAAAAAAAAACTTTTAAATACCTTAAAAGTAATATTAATCTTCCCTTCTCATAACCTGTGACCACAACAAAACAAAATACCGTTGACTTTAATCACCTTCTGCTCTTCTTGTCTTGTCGGTTTACACAAATCTTCCACAAACTTTGAAGATAAATTGACCTCTTGGTTTAAATAAACCCACAAATTCCAAGGACAAGTCACGAAGCCAGAAAAATAATTGTTTCACCTTCTTGTTTCGATCAGAACCTTACAAGCAGGTCACTGAAACCATGTAAGACCTGTGTGGCATCTAACACCCGTGTGGCAAACTAAGACCTTTGTAGCAATAAGATATGTGTGGCAAACAAAGACCCATGTGTGGCAACTAAGTCCTGAGTGGCAGATAAATCATGTGTGGTTAGAACAAAAACCATAAACTTGTGTGGTTCAATCAAGTATTATAAGATAAGATGTCTGGAAAAGAAGATTCGTCAAGTAGATCAACAAAGCTTCGTGAGCAAGGATATATATCTCTTCAATGTCAAAATTAATTGAGTCAAACTACACGACATGGGCATTGTTGGTGGAGACAGTGTTAAAGGCTTATGGTATTTGGGAAGCAGTAAGCTCAAAAGAAGAAGAAGAAAAGAAGAAGGCATATACGGCCAAGGCAATGATCCTACAAACATTGCCTGAAGATATTTTGATGCAAGTGGCACAACACTTGACAACAAAATAAGTGTGGGACGCATTAAGTTCGGCACGTAGGAGTGGTTCTAGTTAGAAGGCACGTCTACAAACATTAAGGAGCGACTTAGAAATACTAAAAATGAAAGAAAATGAAACAGTGAGTGATTTATCTGGAAAATTGAGAAGCAAAAGAGCCAAATTTAAAAGTTTTGATTCCAATCTCAAGGATAAGATACTTATAAGGAAATTGCTCAATTCAGTTCCAAAGAAGTTTCTACCAATCATGGCATCTATCAAGAAATATTTGGAAATTAACAAAATGCCATTTGAAGAAGCAGTGGGAAGAATAATAGCCTTTGAATAACGCCTTAAAAGTCAAGACGAACCAGAAGACGATCACGAAAGAAAGCTCCTGATGGCTAGTAATCATCCTAAGAACTAGCATCGTAGAAAGGGCATAGAAGCCAAGACAAAGAGTAAGGAAGAGAACCTTTCAATGAGGAAAGAGGACGTGGAAATGCAAGTCGCGAAAACAAAGACAAAAGTGATCTCAAGTGTAATTATCAATGTAATGAATATAGTCACTTTGCATATGAATGCCCAAAGTGAAAAAAAAAAAAGAAAATGAGAAAGATCCAGAGGCTCATCTCATACATAATTTAACTACATTACTATGAAGACAAAGCAAGCTGCGTTGAAGATCTAGATTAAGGGGGTGATTCTTGGTTATTGATCTCGTTAAAGATTCGTTAAATATTTTGTTAGTTTATTATAGAATAGATAAACCTTTTAAAAAGTTCAGTTAAGAAATTTAGGGTGCAAAGTGTAATTAGTTAATAGTTTGTGTATATTGTTGTAATTAGTTAGAATATACACGAGGGTTGTGTCGTATTTACGAACCATCGCGACGGTAAAATGTAACCGCCAGAGGAATACCTCCGGCCACCACCGTTGTATATCCATCTGTTTCAATGACAAATCAATAATACAATTTGTTCTTGTTTAATCATTGTTATTTGCATTTTAATTGTTTGATTAATCGATCCCGAGGCCTTCAAATTCAGTGTCAGTGGATATCCATTGATTTTGTGGTGAAATGTGGTGAAGCATAACCTAAAGAAATACACAATAAGCAGTTCTTTAGCAACACAAAATTTAAAAACATTAATTGTTTATCCAATATGTTTAAATAGTTAAACCCAATACATAAAAAGAACAGATGGCTGGTTAAGTAAGTGTGTTTGCATAAAAATCAGCACATGCTTGGCATTCACAATCCACGAGCCTGCACACGTCACATCCAAAACACACACAATACTTGCAACCTTTGCAATTGCTACTCTTTGGGCATCCGCTATGTGGTCTTGAACTCCTCTGCCCAAGGTCTTCGCATGTCCACCTTCATCAAAAAGGTTTTATGAATGATAACAAATCAACTTATTAAAAATTAGCTCTTAGATATATAGATAGATAAAGTTACCTGCCGCAACTCATGTCACTGCAAGTTCGGTTTTCCCTTGCAGCTGCAAAGTGATAAGACTTGCACACGTCCTTTGTCTTAAGTTCAAAGCGACACACCTTGTGACACGCGGTACAACTCAAGAACTCGTCTCGATGGGAGACTTTGTTGCGTGGTCTAACATATTCATCTCCTTTATAGTACCTCAGCAAACATGTTTGTGCTAATTTTATCTTCTTGAGGTTGGAGTTAAGAACCCAAATCTTGGTCCTCCAATTTGGCACATTCATACAACCCGATGCGTGTTTCACAAGTTTTGCAGGACTGCTAAACACTATTACAACCAAAAGTACCATATATAAGATTTTATAACAAAAGATATAATAACAGTATGTGGTTGTATGAGAGTTTGATCATGCCTTCTTTGCAGTCTAGAGTGCAATGACAAGTAGAGCGGATGGTGCCATCGTCACTGATTCTGAGGATGACTAACGAGTCCCCCAACCTTTTGTTTGTGCACCCACATGCTATTTCAACATAATGCGACGCTCTCACCAAGATTTTCTCAGCAAAGGCAGCCAATTCCTCATCTGTAAATAGAGTCCCATTTCCTGTTGTTTGTGCAACCAAATTCAATTCGGTTACAAATTTAAAGAACTATAAGCATGGTTTATTTTATATTTTTTGAAAACTATTTCAATTACTAAGATGCTTGAAATAATATAAATTTCACACAACTTTTATGAACTAGGAAAAACAGTATTAAAAGAATCTAACAACTTAAGAGTGAACAATCATCATACCTAATCATACCTAAATGTTATGAAAAGAGAAGGCATTTATACAAATAGACACTTAATCTTAATCTTTGTTAACATACCAAATACCTCGATTGTGCTAAAGTGGATTCAAAGATCGTGCTGATTTATGATAAACTAATTTCGATTGCTGAACGAAAATCATATATTAATGTAAAATCAAATGAAATAATGCTAATTGTGTCTGCTATCATTAATCTATCATTAATCTTTTTGGATCTGGAAATTTAATTACACATGCTGTCTAATTTATAGTTTTATAAATATGGTTATCACAGTAGTTACAATTCTAGTAAAAAGATTGTCAATCGGCAGACAAATTATCAATTACACAATCACCAAGCATCAACCTGAAGTAGATCTAGTGAACTGATTGAAATGTAGAAAATTGATTGCAAAACCATGACCGAATTGAACCAAAAATAGCAACTTAAACAATTCCGTTCATCAGAAATCAAAATAGGACACCTTTATCACAAACTTTAATCGCAAGCAGATCCAATCAATCGATTAACGATCTTAGAAGCATCAACTGAATTGAATCATATATAGCACAACTCAAGCAATTTAAATGAACCTAAATCAAAATCGAGCACATATAGCAACATCAACTTCAATTTGCAAAATCAAAACTGAAATTAAACACGATTTGTAACATTGAAAGAAGTACACAAAAGGATAAAGAGATGTTTCTTTACCCAGCGCCATGTATCTTAAATTGAGTGTCCTTCAATTGTGTTCGAAGAGCTTTGGCTTGTGATTGAACGTCCAAATCTCACCATTTGAAATTTATAGAAAATATATAGGGCTAGAGTTGTCTTCAACTTGGTTAGATTTCCTTTATAACACCGTCAATTGTAATTTTTTTTGCCAAATCAGCACATGAAATCCTAAACGGCATCGTTTCGTATATTTCTTATTCGCGTGACTGTTATGTCCAGTGACATGAAAATTGTGATACCAGAATATCCGGCTCCTTTTTTGTTCTTTTTCATTATATCTCATCATTTTAACTTCAGTTTCCCAGAAGCTGCCATCAATTTTAATTTTGATATGAAATACAAAATTCACAAGAAAACCATTTATGGTCATATATCGAGGTCTCACTGAAAGCAGCCTCGCTCTATCCTATGATCGAGATAAAGTTTGCTCCATCTCACCTTTCTCAGACCCCACTTTCTAAGTGGGATATTACTTTGTACATTTGTTTGTTTGATTTATGAGGGAAAATCAATAACTGCTCAAAATGTAAGGAAAGTTTGATTGGCAAACTATCTTTTGAAAAAAGAATTGAACTACGAAGAAAATGTATTTGAAACGAAACCAGCAAAGAAATTCAAATTTTGTAATTTAAATAAACTGGAAGTTTTTGAAAGAGATGGAATTTGAATAAACAAGAAGTTTACAAAAGAATTAGAATTTGTGAAGTACATAGATGATAAATTATCATGTTTGATTTACAAATTTGATAAGGAAATTGGAACATGCTTGCAGCCTCAGATAAACCCAAGAACCCACTGCAAATACTCTTTCAGAACGGTCTTTATCCGCCTGCTGCTTCATTCGATTTTGAGCTCTCAAAAGAAATCTGAGAACCTGTATTGTAGTCTCCCTATTTCTCACAAACAAATCCACTTTTGGATTAGTATTATCCTTAGCAACATAAGGAACATGAATTGGTGGAACTATCCCATAGTCGTACGGGGTCATGACAATTGAAGCACGATAAGAAGTGTTACACCACCATTGGGCTAGAGGCAACAATTTGAACCAAGTATGTGGTCTCTCCAATACCATACACCTCAAACATCCTTCCAAACAGCGGTTGACAACCTCAGTTAAATCAGAAACAATGGTAACAAAGCCATAAACCCCTTCCAGAAATTACTTAAAAATATACTATCTTTACCAGAAACAATGGTAACAGGACAGCCATGGTGTTTATCATCTCTCAAAGTATTGAAGTTACCAACCACCACTCTGTTTTTCCATGTTAGTAATGCACCATCCCATTTAAAATGACTTATTTCTTGACCATTCTGCAATTGTTGCCAAATCATAGATACTTATGTTGGGTTTAATGTGGAGGCTCGATTGTTTTGGGTCCGGTTCAAGAGAATTATGGAGCAGGAAATTAGAAGATCAAATTGGTTGGCCCGCTTTGTTTTAATTCAAGCCCATATTAGTTGTCTTGGTGAACAAGTTGAAAACCCTAATCTTGTATCTATATATTTAGACTTGTACTTGTAATTCCTCATCACGAGGGAGGCAGTAGCAATAATAAAATACCCTGTGCAGCCTGTGGACGTAGGTCAGGTTAGACCGAACCACGTTAAATCTCGTGTGTTCATCTTCGTTTTTATTTCTCTTGTAGATTATATTGTGTTTGTGTGTGTTGAAATACTTGAATCTCTAACAGTGGTATAGAGCCGAGGTTACGGTTATACACGGGTGGAACACAATCGCAAGAGAAAAGTTGGTTGATTAGGGTTGTTATCGGCAGCCGTAGCCATCAAAACAACCATCGATCGAGGTTTACTCTTTCGATTTATGTTTGATCAAGTAGAATTAAAAGTTATTTCTTGTCTTATATGAATTAATACGTACAGTCGCACCATCGTATATTGTCCACATATCTCCTTATAATTAATAATTCATTGTTGTGTGAATTAATAACACAATTGATTGTGTTTAGAATAACCAACGTTCAAGTCTTGGGTTACAATTGAAAGCCACCGCCAAGTGTAATCAAAAGTCAACAAAGTTTTATTGTTGTGTTGACCAATCATTCCAAAAGCAGTTTGGGGTTGATTTGTGAGTTTGAAGTGGGTTTTGATTATCGAGTTTTGGCTTATTTATCGGGCAGTTTAGCCGGGTGGTTTTGTTGTGGTTGTCAGGGGTTATTTTTATTCAAGTTTCGTTTAGTCATTGTCATGGCAGAAGACGGAAAGGTTATGATACAGAAGTTTGATGGGCAGAAGTTTGGTTGGTGGAAGATGCAGGTTGAGGCGCTACTTTGTCAGAAAGACTTGGATGTAGTGCTAGAAGATGAAAAACTAGAAAAGATGTCAGAAGCAGATTGAAAGAAGTTAGACAAGAAGGCTTGGGCATGTATTACTTTGTCATTGTCGGAAGATGTGGCATTTAACATCATGAAGGAAACCACAGCGCGTGGTATGATGGATGCACTATCCAACATGTCTGAGAAGCCCTCTGCCGCAAATAAGGTCTATCTTATCCAAGAGCTAGTGACTATAAGAATGAAAGAGGGTGGGTCTATTGCAACGCATATTAATAATCTTAATTCGATCATGTCCCGCTTAGTGTCAGCCGATATTAAGTTTGATGATGAAGTTCAAGGTATTTTGTTGTTATTATCTTTGCCCGACAGTTGGTGGTAAACAGTGACTGCGGTTTGTAGTTCGTTTACAAGAATTACTTTTGATCGGATTCGGGATTTGATTCTTGGAGAAGATTCAAGACGCAGAAGTTCAGCTGGTAATATATTAGTCACAGAAGGCAGATGTAGAGGAAAACAACGAGATAGTGGGAGCAGGAAGAGGAGTCAGTCTAGGACTCATAAAGATATTGAATGCTGGGGTTGTAAAGAGAAGGACACTTCAAGAATCAGTGTCCAAATGAGAAGAATGAAAAGAAAGAAGTCAACACTGCAGAAGAATGCTTAGATGATGAGTTTTTAGTTCTTACTGTTGAGGATAATGTTGATTCCTGGGTCATGGATTCTGGTGCTTTATTTCATGCTACCCACAACAGTGAAGCATTGCAGAATCTGAAGGAAGGTGATTTTAGTAAGGTTAAACTGGCGAAAAATGATGTTCTTAATGTTACAGGCATGGGTGACATGAATTTAGTTACTTCAGCCGGTTTATGGACCTTGAAGGATGTCAGAGTGATTCCAAGCTTACAGAAAAAGTTGATTTCTGTTGGAAAGTTGGATGAACAGGGACATGAGGTTAAATTTGGGAACGGGCAGTGGAAAGTTGTTAAGGGAAATCTTGTCATAGCTCGGGGAAGAAAGAGGGGTTCGTTATATATGGTCAATTATCGTCTGAGAGAGTGACCGACCAATTTTAGAAGAAGAACAAAAAGTCTGGTTCACAGAGTCTAGTGGGCAAAAAAGATTTGTTTTGCAGGAGATATATCCTGAGCCACAGGTCAGATTCAGGTTGAACATGCTAAAAGAGGTTAGAAAAACCAGTCATAGGTTTTCGCGGCAGTGGGAGCACTGGCAGTCAGTCAGTCAAAGATTTAGCCTGAGTTACCAGACAGTGGGTTAAGAGAACCAGTATTTCAGCGGTTAAAGTCTCTCCAAAAGATTACCTGCTTAATATGGAGAGTGTTGTTTGTTCTCAAGGTATTCCAGGATTCGGCAATTCGTGTAAGTGGGAGCCGGTAAGTACAGAGAATGAGTTAGTGGCAGTTGTAGCCATGACTGATGTGTTGGAGCTCGGGGGAGCTTCAACGGGTGTTTAGGTTAACTGATGAGAAGGCGGATGCAACCAGGAAGATGAGGAAGATTACAAGAGGTACAAGCGATCATCGGTAGGCAGTTTGAAGTTTATCAAGCCTCCAAGTGGGAGATTGTGGGGTTTAATGTGGAGGCTGGATTGTTTTGGGTCCGGTTCAAGAGAATTATGGAGCAGGAAATTAGAAGATCAAATTGGTTGGCCCGCTTTGTTTTAATTCAAGCCCATATTAGTTGTCTTGGTGAACAAGTAGAAAACCCTAATATCGTATCTATATATTTAGACTTGTACTTGTAATTCCTCATCACCAGTGTGGCAGTAGCAATAATAAAATACCCTGGTTGCAGCCTGTGAACGTAGGTCAGTTTAGACCGAACCACGTTAAATCTCGCGTGTTCATCTTCGTTTTTATTTCTCTTGCAGATTATATTGTGTTTGGGTGTGTGTAGAAATACCCGAATCCCTAACAACTTCTGGATACTTAGTCCAACTATCTTGAATTATAACCATTATAGCAGGCTCAAATGAAGCAACAGTCGGAGTGAACACAGAAACACGAGATAAAGCATCAGCAGCTACATTCTCATTATCCTGTTTGTATTCAATAACAGAATTAGTAATGAACATATGGTTCATAAGTGCTTGGAAAGTACGTAGCTGGTGCATTGGTAAGGCTCATAGTGTCGCTCATGAGTTCTAAATGCTGTTTTTTCAATATCATTAGGGCTCATTCTAAGTTGGTGATCCTGACCTTCAATCCAATTTAGAGAACACGGTAGCTTGGCCTAACTCATCTAATAATTCTTCTAATAGAGGAATAGGAAACTTAATTTTGATAGCGGCATCATTAAGTTTCCTGTAATCCATTCTCCAGCAGCAAAATCATTAAAATTTTCCCTAATTACCCCTGACTCCATTAACCCCTAAGTCATTTTCTCAATAATATCTTTTTGGACCACTGGTTACCTATAAGGTTTCTGATTAATAGGTTCACTGCCCTTTTTCGAAACAATTTTGTGATCAGTTTTTCAAGGTGGAGGCAAGGTTTTAGGAGTTTGAGAAACATCTTCAAACTCTTGTAGTAATTGCTGCAATGAAGCAGTGATTTCACTATCAATGGCTGCCAATTGTAAGCTAAACAGCTGAGAAGACATAACACAAGCTTGCTTTTGTAATACAGAAATCTTATTATTTTTTACTCCTTTGAGTTCACATTAATTTAAACACAGGTAAAAATAGTCACTTTAACTTTCAAATTTTGTCATCTAAAATAGAACACACAAAATATATGATGCTTAATGGTAAACAATCAATTAATTTGAGCGGCTTCTTTAAGCTGTACATTAACTCATATCCCCTAAACTGCCCTATGTAATCAGTTCATCATGAGACAGCATGTATTTAATGAAGACAATGAAAGACTATTGGAATGCGTATATTGAATAACTCTTAAATGTAACAAGTATTAAGATGATATGTCTAAATGCATTATAAAGTAGAAAGTATGGATATAAATGACTGATGTACATAAAAAAATGGACTAAATGATAATCAAATTCAAGTTCTAGCTAGGTAGGCAGATCAACTTACCGTGTCAGATTCGGTTTTCCTTTGCAGCAATGAGCAAGCTCCGCTGAAAAATTGGTCAAGGAGGGACTTCTCATCGTGCGGTCTCCTGCATACTGATCCCATATGTAATATTTGAGGACATATTCTCAATTGCAACGGTAAAAAGATCAAAATCGGGAAAATAACATGTGTTCTTAAATACTATAAAGGAGATCAACATAAAGATAACTTGTTATTCTTCCCAATTTTTTTTTATCAAAACACAAATACGCACCTTGAAACAAATATGACCATTAACTAATGGCATTTTCTTCAAAAATAATCATTAATGGCCATTTTTTGTTCGAGAACTCAAAATGATGATTTCGGAATAAAATGCCATTATAGGTCTTTTTGTTCAATGTGGTAAATTGTGTTCAAGAAAAAATCGAGAAGCGTTGGTCGGGTTCTCAAACTGAAGGATCAAAACTGCATTAAAAAGGAATGTCCCATAATTTGGGTTATAAGTTATGATAGAATGATCTAAAATGATAAGAATTTACAGTTTTAAATAGTTTTATATCATACATGAACTAGCTAGTACTCATAAACACACAAACATTAATAATCAAATTAGAGTCAACTTTATTTAAAATCAAGACAACCCGAGATGCAATAGACTCGAACTGAATGAGAAGTTAAGAACATAAATCACAGATGCAATAGAATTAATCAAATACGTACAGAGAAGTTAACTAACCTCATAAGGATCTTTGTTGATTTCGCCCATCTAATAAACCCTAGCTTTGTCGGGTATCACCGAAAACAATGTAACAAAGTACATAAATCCACATTTTCCTAGACGTTTTTTAGTTTTTTTTTATTGTATGGAATGACATAGTCGGGAAATAGCTTAAAACGATGGCCCCGGCTGGGCACAACGTCACTCCCGGGGAATGATCATCACTTTCTCCCATAGTCGAGGAACTCGGGAATTCATGGGACGGTTAGGTCTTCCCTAATCTATTAATCAACTAAGGGTCTTCGCCTAGCAATACCAAGTAATTGAACATGGCTTTCTCTTTTCAAATGATAAAGGTTCAGGTCTCTTGGTCGTAAAAAAGGTGTAACTTAGAATTAAAATAGATAATGTGTTTCAATAAAATCTATTAACATGAAAAATAGTTAGAAGATAGTTTTTATGATTTGATTTCAAATTTTTATTAATTGAAAGTTTTACTCTAAATTGTTTGCTCATACATAACTAGGTTAGAAACTCATGTATTACACGGGTTTGAAAAATTAAATCTCATTCATTATCTTATTATATGATTTTTTCTTTATATTACAATAAAGGTGCTGCTAAACGTATCTCACCCTCCTCAATTTTACTAAATATACCTCATCCTTTAAGTTTTTCATTAATACAAATCAATTTTTTTTGTTTCTTTGTTGTCATTTTGTTATTTTTTATTATTATTATTTTTAATATTTTAGAAATTTTTTTTAAATAACAAAATATCACTTTTTCTTATTTATAATAAACATTTTTTATTATTTAAAAGTTTGTTTTTGTTCTATAGTTGTTTTATATTTTATAAAAAGAAAACTGATTCTTGAACCCTCTTCACGCTCATGTCATGTCAATGTAGTTTTTTTTAATAGTTTATAGAGTTAATTGGCATTTTCTTAAAACAAATTTCATATTTTGAAAGTTTTCTAATGTAGCTTTTCAATTTGCATGAATATGACCAAACATATATCAACATATATATACATACATAGACACTAATAATAATAAAATATTATTATTATGATCAAGAAAAATAAGCACAAAAAAAATGTCATACAAAAAAAATAATTTTAAAAATATAAACTTTATAGTTTTTGGTTAAATAATATGAAAGAAAACTATAAAATGTAAAAAAATGTTACATCTTTAAATACTATTAAAACAATACATATTATCCACATGTCTTTCTATTAGCCTCTTCACATCAATTGTCTATATGTCATTCAACTAGTCCCACCACATCAATGTCACATCATTGCCAAGTCATATATTTCCTTTCCTATTATTACCAAATCATCTCATAAACTATATTTAAACCTTAAGATTTTCCATCATAATCATTTTAATCTCTCTCTCTCTCTCTCTCTCTCTCTCTCGGCTTACTAACTCCACCATCCACCATCTTCTATATTCCGGTAATGTAGATCGGGATTAATCGTTTTTCGGTAAAGTTATATATTATACTCTAATAGCCAACAATGTTATATGATTTTCCTGCAAGGTTATATCTTTCTCAGGTAAGGTTTTCCAATATGGTTTTATATTTATTTTAATTGTTATATGATTTTGTAATAATCTCTTTAGGTTGTATATCAAAATCCAAGATTTAATTAATATTTTGAATTTATTACGGTCTTCCGGTAACGTTGCCGGTAAGATTTTTGTTTTCTGTTTTTGTTTTTATTTATATTAATTATTATATGATTTTCTTATAATCTCTTTAGGTTCAATATCAAAATCGAAGATACAATGGAGAAATGGAGATTTTCTATGTTTCGTTTTTCCGGTAACGCGATTCAAATATTCCAGTTATCAATTAGAATATTTGTTTACATAATTCAAATCTTCTATAATTGGTAATTTATTTATTATGTGATATTAATATTAATATTTAATTTTCTCATTTCAGGTTATATCTCCAACTTGATACAGTTAATTGATGATTTGTTGATAAGATTTCTTACTTTTTGTTTAATATTGATGTATATTTTTGTTATTATTCATGTACTTATGTATTTTTGTTTTATATTGATGTATATTTTTGTTATTATTTATGTACAATTTTTGCACTTCCAAAAAATATTTCTCAACTGTCAATATTATTGTCAATATCCATTAGTAGATTAAGTTTTGAGTAGGTCCTAATTTTCACACACTTTCCATATTTTTTGTTTGACCAATGTATAATGAGGCATAAATGTCACAATTAATACTAATGGGTGTCATCATTTGGTTATGAAAACTGTAACAATTAATGCACTATAAAAAATCAAAATATTATTTGAATTTGAATTCTAAAAAAAGATATATTACAGTTGGTTATGGAAAATTTTTGGTTTCCATTGTCAATATTATAATGTTTATTAGTTTCCAATCTCGAAAATCTTCATATCTTATATGTTTAACCAATTTATAATTAGACATAAATGTCACAATTAATGATAATGGGTCTGTAACAAAATTGAATGCAGATTTCATTGACGGTAATAAAATAATAATAGTTATGGATCGACTAAAAAAACTAATAATTCAAGATTACATTATGCGATGATTTTTGTAATATTTTTTGTATTTAGGATCTTTGACTATAACAAATTTCTTTTAACAATTTTGATAAGCAGATTTATAACTTTAATAACAATTTATTATATTCTAATTTAATCAAATCATATAATAAGGTTGAAAGTCATTATTTATAACTATTATTATTTTTTACGTGTATTTAAATTAATAATTCGAATTTCAAATAAAATAGTTGACTATAATTTATTTATTTATTTTTGAAATTGACTATAATGTGGATCGGTGTTTTCTAAAATTTTTAAAGTTAATAACTTCCTTTAATATTATTGACTGACTATTAGTTTTGATAGTTCCAGAAATTTTGGTAAACAAATTTATAACTTAAATAACCATTTAAGTTATTCTAATTTAATTCATTTTCCTAATATAAACTCAACATAAAATATCAATATTTTAAATACGTGTTTATTTCATTTTCTGTTTGTACGGGATATTCATATACGTTCGTTAGTAATGTCTTTGATAATATTCTCATTTAAATATAACAATTAATTTAATCTTTTTTAATATATTTTTTATTAAAATACATGTATATATGGTATATATATTTTTGTAACATATTTTTTCACCTTTAAATATTTTCGAAGTCAACATAAATTTTTTAATCTTTCCAAAGTTATTTGAAAATTCATTTATTGTAAAACTTTTTTATGTTTTGTAAGTTTAACAAAATATCAATGTCAGTGATTTAAAAGTTTGTTGCAAGATTGGTCAAAAATAAAAAAAAAAATCATATTTTTTTGATGTTGACTAATTCAAATTTTTTTATATTTTGTAACTATTTTGAAAGTATTTCAAAACGGGTTATTTTAAAAGAGTAACATATTTGTTAGGTATAAAATGACGGCCAAAAAAAGTTTTTATTGATATAGCATTTTGGTTTAATTGTTTAAGTTAAAAAGATGCTTTATGTTGTCATTTTACTTTGTTTGTTGTTGTATGTTAATTTGTTTTAATAAAAACAACAATGTAATAAAAACAACTTTATTAATTTTTAAATGTTACTTATTATTAAATATGTTATTATGATATTTTTAATTTGGATGCTATTGTTTTATTATATTTTCAGGTGGTGAAGCAAAATGAGTTTCTGTTGGTAGAATGTTTGAAGAAGTTGATGGTGGTTTAATATGAAAGAACATGTTTATGTTTTTTGTTTGTTCGATTTATATTAACTTATTATAACTTTTAACTTTTAATATCTAGACAATGCAACGTTTTGGTCCGAAAATTTGAAGAAGTTTTGTGTTGCTTGAATTTGTTGTTTAAAATTAATTATGTTTGTTGGCGTGTTTTTTCACCCCATGTATAACACGGGCTATACCCTAGTAGGAGTAATATGTCTAATAAAATTGTTAAAAGAATGAAAAGGTTTAGGGGAGAGGGTATGAAAAGTAGAGGAGGAGGTGGTGCTTTTAGTCTCAACATATCTTTCTACTGAACTAACAACTGCAATAGGTTCTATTGGTAAAAAAATTACCGAAGTATTCAAATTGAGGGTGTAATGATATTAAATATTAACCATCCATAACTAATGAAAAATAAACTTGTGTGACTTACATCATGTCTTTTGTTTTTCTAATTCATGCCTTATGTTATAAAATTATAAGCAATGGGAACTACATATTTGGTAATATAGGCAAAGAAAATGTAATATATATAACGTTATAGGCATTTTATAACAATTTTTTAGCTTCAAACATGTCGCCTTACTAAACTTATAACTTTAGATGATCTTGACACATTTTACTGAACTACAACAATATACAAGAAACTTAACAGATATAGTGAGTTTTATATTTGTGTGTAAAAGTAAAAAAAAATGTGTATTAACCAAACCGGTTCTTATGCGTTGCGCCAACTGACAGGACCCGTCCATTTTGCCAGCTATTGTAGAACACAAGTAGCAAATTTGACATGTGTACTTAAAGGGTCGAATAAAAGTTCAACGTGCCCAACATGTTCCAAGTCTTCCTAAAGTGGGTATGTTTCAAGTGGAACTTGTTGTGACCCAATACGTAAATCAGAGTATAAACTGTTGCAAATATTTTATTCACAAAAAATAAGTATCTCATTGAAAACCAAACCATCATTTCTCCCTTATATTAAACAATTTCAAGATTCTTGTAAAAAATATACAACACAAATAAATCATAATATTAAACAACCAACTTAAAAAGAACAAATTATTATTTTAAACGCCCTTCTCATGATCTTACAATGATTTTATATAGAATCGGTTTGCAACACCCATAATTACAACCATTTTCTTATCATTTCTTGTCGTCAATTTTACTTTTTGGTCTCAACTTGCAAGATTTGAAATAAAAAAAAGAGAGTGTTGTTCCTGTAATAGATAACACAATGATAGTCATCCAAGAAGATATGAATTTTTCTTCATGAATATAAATGGATATTAGCAAAAACTCACTATGGTACCACTATATTACGGGGATTAAAACAACTCTATTTTTATATGAGTTTGGCTCGAAACTCTGGTTGATGCAAATTTGTATAATAACTTGACCTACAAATGAAGTATGAGCACAATGAATTTCACTATCAATTAACATGTGACATAAAAATATAAAAGAAAGAGTACTGACATACACCATTATCAATCAATTATTCTGCTTGAGTGCTGAATTACATCACTTTAGCAAAAGTAATTAACACATATAAAAAAGTTTATTATATAGTATTATCTAGAATTAAAAGTAAAAAGTAATCAAGTGAGATGAACCATTTTCGTATTGCTCATAGTAAAGATAAATAGTGACACCATCTGAATTTGTGAATTTGTAACTGATAAACTAAAAACATATAACACGAATTTACACACATTAAAATGAGTTTCAAAAGTTCTACATACATTCTTTTATTATTTATTTTTTTTTACTTTATTTACTACTATAAACTCATAGATAAATCATTGATATGGAATGCTTAAAATATTTATCAATTGTTTAAATTAGATAGTTTTGACTGTCAATGTTGAACAATAATGATGCCACTAATAGCACAATTGAGTGACATATGGCACAATAATTATTTTTGTTTATTATAATATATAGTAGATACATATGGTCTCTTGACTCTGTTAATTGCTTAATTATATTATATAGATAAAAATCGGATTTTGTTGCCGCAAACATATTTGGAATATTTTATTTGAGTTCTTTTTTCGTTTACTTATTTTTCTTTTGGTTTTTGTTAGTTTTAAATATGTTTATTTTAAGAATCTAATTTTTTTTTGTTTAGTTTCACTGTCATAACGACTTAACTTATACCGATCAAGTTCGCGTCGTCTAGGCGTGACAACACCCGGGTTTTAACAATTTTTGTTATTTTATTTGTTTTAGATATGATCATTTTATGAATTTATGTAACATCCTACTTTTGGTGATAATAAAATAAATTTCGTCTATTTTATAGTGGGTTGTTATCGGTTTAGATAAATAGTATATGAGTTGGGCTTGTGTTGGTTAAATGGATATGGGTTATGGACTTGAGTTATAAAAGAAAGAAGGAAAGACCATAGGCTTAAGCCCATGATCCATAAATATATAAGTCATAATTACCCATTTAATCATTCATTTACACATATTTCATACACAAGCAAAACGCACACTTAAGCTTTCTCTCTAGTTTATTCCTTTCTCTAAACCGAAACCAAGTAAGAAACCAAGCACCGACCCGAGGTAATGATAGTATGATATTGTATGAACTCAACCGTTAGATTTAGTCACGAAACGACGAGCCGACACCTTTAAACGGTTAAAGTCATGCCATCCGGATTGAATCGGGCATAAACCGAACCTAAGATGAGCTTAGGGGTCACCCTAGCTCAGATATAGATCGAACGGGATGAAAAATGGTGAAAAACGAGTCTTTCACGAGTAAGAACGCAATGGCGGCGCCAGAAAGGCAGCACCGGAAAAGTGGTACGAGGTTAAGAGATGTCAGAGAAGAGAATGTTTTGACACTCTCTTACCTAACCCTAATTCATTAACAAAGGATTAACGAACTAGAGGCAATTCGTCAACTGATTCGCTAAGGAGAGAATAACGAACTTGTAACACCCCGACCAAAGGCGGATTATACATCGGGGCGCCACATATTGCTTCATTACTCGCGACACTATTGGTGTCAATATTTATTAATACACATTTTATCGCGCACAGCGCAGCGGGGAAAATAAAGAACATAAATCAAACATAAATCAATATATTATAAATTATAACATTCAAACAACATTAACTTGTCTTGATACATTTTAATTCTAGGTCCAAAAGTAAAAACGTCCTACGTGTCCACAAGCTCCAAAACAGCTACTGCAAACCTGAACATGTGTTAAAATAAACGTCAAACACTTGCGTGTTGGTGAGAAATCAAGTTTAATAGATAATCATAGATAATCACAGTAAATCTGCGCGCAACACGTGTATGTCTAGAGTTTAACAAGGGTGTAATCAGATTGTGATCAAGCCTAAGATAGTTCATAGATCATAGTTCAATCCATGCTCCCAATTGAGCATAAAAACGAGAAAACATCTGTGCAAGTGTAAACAAAGAAAACCGTAAACGATAGGTCTCCCGTGTTCAACTAATGGTACCAACGGAACTGCGGAATAGGCCGAACAAAGCGGTTAATGATACACACATACAAATAAACAGCCAAGTAAACGTCCTCAACACATGGGATACTGCGCGACTAAAGTTCATAAACAAGTTTAAGACTCAAGTTTTGTATGAACACATGAACATCCCAAAGCATTTAAAATAAAAAGGGATTAGATACGAGATAACTCACATGATAAACGATGCGGTGATAGATAAAGCAAGAACCAACTTTAAACAAGCACAAGTTAACCTATAAATAAGATTATTGTTTTAATGATTTGTTTTAAGTCTTGATTATAAGTTAGCATAAGTAAATTATTATATATAATATATTACCGGAAAAGCAGGAAGAACAAGGAGGAAGACGGAGGCAAGAGAGGAGGCGGCAGGAGGACAACGGCAGAGAGCAAGAGGAAAGCAGGAGAGATTAAGTGTTTGTGTGTGTAGTGTTAAGAAAATAATACTATTATTTATAGGAAAACCCTAGGAGACATAAATCCAGAAAAGGTTCCAAGACAAACAGAACAAGACAAAACAAAAGATATCAAAAGATATGGCAGCTGCAGGGGGCAAGATAAAGCTGTCAGCGAACAGTAAAAAGGCATGGGCAGGTCAGATAAAGGTACTGGTCAAGCATGGCAAAAGCAGATCTCAAAAGATAATGTCAGTCACTTTTTCTACCAACCAATGGGGTTGGTACGCATGCTGCGCCGAAAGTAACTTTTCAGACATTAGATAGGTTAGGTCAACAGCACAGAAGATAAGACAACACAAAAGCAAACGGCTAGATTTAAACAGAAGATACAAGGGTTAAGCGCGGGAAGGCTGAGTGCGCGAGCGCGAAGGCTGGCACAACAATCCTTAGCGCACTGCGGGAAGAATCACATCCTTAGCGTGCTGCGTGAAGAACAAGAATTCTAAGCGTATCGCGGGAAGAACATACATTCTTAGCGCATTGCGGGAAGAACATGCATTCTTAGCGCGCTGCGAGAAGAGTTCTCTTCACGCATCGCAGGAACAAGATGTCTTCACGCATTCTTCCATGTAAGGAGTCTGGCGCGTGGAGCTGCAGACATCCTTAGGCGGGAAGAACCAAAGGACAAGCAAAGAGGAAAACAAGGCGTAAGGGCGGGACGGCGACAAGAGGGAAAAGAAGGCGGAAAGAGAGAAGGAAGAGGGACGGGACGGCGGAAAGAAAGAGAGAGGGAGAGGCGGGAAGGAAAATATATGGTATTATTAAAAGTAAAATATAAGTATAAATATTAAATAATAAAAGAGAGATCGGGTCAGAGAAACGGGTACCTGGGTCGGGTCGGATCGGGGCAGATGTCACAGTCTCCCCTACTTTAAGAAATTTCGTCCCGAAATTTATCTCGAAGTAGGTTGCGCAGAGAACAGGTGCGGGTACTTGATCTTCATTTGATCTTCCCTTCCCCATGTAAACTCGGCTCCGCGCTTGGACTCCCAGCGAACTTTCACGATAGGGATACGACTGCGCTTGGTTTGCTTTACCTCGCGATCCATAATCTCAACAGGCTTCTCAACGAAATGCATAGTTTCATCAACTTGAACTTCATCAAGTGGAATGTGAAGGTTCTCGTCAGCTAAACACTTCTTGAGATTGGAAACATGGAACGTTGGATGCACATTACTGAGCGCGAGCGGCAGGTCAAGTCTGTAGGCAACTTTTCCCACACGCGCGAGAATCTTGAATGGACCAACATAACGAGGAGCAAGCTTACCCTTCTTCCCAAAGCGGACAACACCTTTCCAAGGCGACACTTTGAGGAGAACAAGATCACCAACTTGAAATTCGAGAGGCTTTCGCCTACGATCTGCGTAACTCTTCTGTCGGCTTCTGGCAGTCAGCAAATGATCACGGATCTTGGCGATTTTATCGGTTGTCTCTTGAACAAGTTCGGGTCCTGTGATTTGAGTTTCACCCACTTCGCTCCAACAAATCGGGGAGCGGCATTTACGACCGTAAAGTGCTTCAAATGGGGCCATACCGATACTGGAATGATAGCTGTTGTTATAAGAAAACTCGATCAAAGGCAGGTGTGAATCCCAATTACCTCCAAAATCAAGAACACAAGATCGGAGCATATCCTCAAGAGTTTGAATAGTTCGCTCAGACTGACCGTCAGTCTGAGGATGATATGCCGTACTCATGTCCAAGCGAGTTCCTAGCGCAGATTGGAGAGATTTCCAAAAGCGAGATATAAAACGGCCATCGCGATCGGATATGATGCTCAAAGGAGTACCATGGCGGCAGACGATTTCCTTGACATAAAGCTGCGCGAGATGCTCAACACGGTAGTTTTCACGAATGGGCAGAAAGTGAGCAGATTTAGTCAATCGATCCACTATTACCCAGATGCTATCATGTTTGCTTGCTGTCAAAGGTAACTTGGTAATAAAGTCCATCGCTATACCTTCCCATTTCCACATAGGAATTTCTGGTTGTTCGAGCAAACCAGATGGGCGTTGGTGTTCAGCTTTAACTTTAGAACAAGTCAGGCACTTAGCTACGAACACAGCAATATCCTTTTTCATACCGGGCCACCAATAAGTTATGCGCAAATCCTTGTACATCTTATCAGCGCCGGGATGAATAGAATACCGAGATTTGTGCGCTTCACTCAGGATATCAGCGCGAAGATTCACATCACAAGGGATCCAGATGCGATTGAGATAGCAGAGAATTCCACTCAGATTAGGGACAAAGAGTGCTTCCGCGCCACACGCTAACTCGGCGCGAAGGTTACCATTACTGATGGATGCGCGCTGCGCGTCACGAATACGCGATTCAAGGTTGCTTTGAATCGGCGCGAAGTGAAGCTGGGTGCGCGGCAAGATACAGTTAAGTTGGCAGGGTTTTCGGCTGAGCGCATCGGCTACCACATTAGCCTTACCAGGATGATACCGGATCTCACAATCGTAATCGCTGATGAGTTCGTTCCATCGGCGTTGCCTCATGTTAAGTTCCTTTTGATCAAAGATATGCTGAAGGCTTTTATGGTCAGTGTAGAGGATACACTTAGTACCATAAAGGTAGTGTCTCCAGATCTTCAAGGCAAAAACAACTGCACCAAGCTCGAGGTCGTGAGTTGTATAATTCTTTTCATGAACCTTAAGTTGCCTTGATGCGTAAGCGATAACCTTGCCTCGTTGCATAAGAACACAACCGAGACCTTGGTTGGATGCATCGCAATACACGACAAAATCATCATTACCCTCAGGTAGCGCAAGAACAGGAGCTTCACACAACAAACGCTTGAGCGTTAGAAAGGCTTCTTCTTGCTTCGAGCCCCAAATATACGGTTTACCTTTGTGCGTCAGAGCTGTTAAAGGCAAAGCGATCTTTGAGAAGTTCGAAATGAAACGCCGGTAATAACCAGCTAAGCCCAGAAAGGAACGGATCTCAGAAGGAGAGGATGGCGTAATCCAGTTCTTGATTGCTTCAATCTTGGATGGGTCGACATGAATACCCATCTTGTTTACAACATGACCAAGAAACTGTACTTCATCAGACCAAAATTCACACTTGGAAAGCTTAGCATAGAGTTGCTCGGCTCTAAGCTTTTGCAATACCAATCGGAGATGTTGCTCATGCTCGGCCTTGGTCTTAGAATACACCAGAACATCATCGATAAACACGATCACGAATTTATCCAAGAAAGGCCTACACACCCGATTCATAAGATCCATGAAAACGGCGGGTGCGTTGGTTAGACCGAAGGACATGACCAAGAATTCAAAATGGCCATAACGAGTTCGAAAAGCAGTCTTCGGAACATCTTCATCGCGGATGCGCAACTGGTGATAACCAGAGCGGAGATCAATCTTCGAGAAACAGGAGGCACCTTGGAGTTGATCAAAGAGGTCGTCAATACGCGGTAAAGGATACCGGTTTTTAATGGTGAGTTTGTTCAACTCGCGGTAATCAATACACATGCGAAACGATCCATCTTTCTTTTTAACGAACAACACCGGAGCACCCCAGGGCGAAGAGCTAGGGCGAATGAATCCTTTAGCAGTCAACTCTTGAAGTTGGCTGGCCAATTCTTGCATCTCAGCGGGTGCAAGACGGTAAGGAGATTTAGCTACGGGGGAAGCACCAGGGACAAGATCAACACGAAACTCGACTTCACGAGCGGGAGGGATACCAGGAAGATCATCAGGAAAAACTTCAGGAAAATCACGCACAACAGGGATATCGCGAAGCTTCTTTCCTTCATCGGGTTTAACCACATGGGCTAGAAATGCAATACACTTCTTCCGCATGAGTCTTTGGGCTTCGGCGCAAGACATAAGTTTAAGACCACTGGAGGGTTTTTCGCCGTAGATATGAAGATCACCATTTTCTCGAGGTATGCGAATCAATTTCTTGGCGCAAATAACTTCGGCGCGATTCTTCGAGAGCCAGTCCATACCAATGATAACATCAAAGCTTCCAAGAGGCATAGGGATGAGGTCGATCAGAAAATCGTTTTCGTTAAGGTTAAGCGTGCAATCTTTAATTACCGAGTTTATTAAAACAGTTTCGCCATTAGCCAATTCAACTGAAAAATCTTCTCTTAAGTTATCGCGCGGTCGCGCAAGCTTCTGCTCGAAGGCGCGAGAGATAAAACTTCGATCGGCGCCAGTATCAAAAAGCATAGATGCATAAAATCCGTTAAGCAAGAATGTACCATTAACTACGTCGTTATTCGCTTGCGCTTGGTGCGCGGTTATGTTAAAAGCTCGGCCACGCGTCACTTGGTTCGAAATTTGGTTCACCGGATTCGCTTGAGTAATCTGAACTTGTAGCCTTGGGCACGCGTTCCGGAAATGACTTGGATCACCGCAGTTAAAGCACGATCTGGGTCGTGGGTTTTGGTAAGTTGGCTGTGGGTTCTGCGGGTAGGCTGGTGGTGTTGGCGCAATCGGATTGGAGGGAGGGGTTCTACAGTACTCAACGGAGTGACCTACGCGGCCACATCGGTTACATTGTCGACACGGGACTTGAGGTGGGTGATGAAGTCTACAGGTTGGGCAAAAGGGTTGGTTTCCTGTGTAAGGTTTCTTAGTTGGCGGGGCAGGAAGTGCTGGATTGGTTAAGGCATAGTTGTGGACTACAGGAGGTGCTGGGTAGGTTGACAGTGGGTTAGGCGCGTAAACTGGAGGTTGATAAATGGGTTGCTGGACAATGGGCGGGTTGGTAAGCGCATAGGCTTGTCTGCGCCTACGTTTCTGGTTATGGTTTGAGGGTTCTGGTTTGGTTTCTGTTGGTTCAGGGACAGTCTTGGTGGGTTTGGTCTTCTCAGTTCCCCGCAGGAACAGGGTTCCTGCTCTGACATGGTTGTCGCTGAGCACAGCGGCCAATTCGATGGCGTCAGAGAGGGTTACTGGGTTTCTGGCCCATACAGAATCTTGAATTTCCATGGGGAGACCCCCAAGGAATTTCTCGATGGCTCGGCGGGAAGGGGTAACAAGGTGAGGGACCAGTAAGCTTAGCTCGTGGAAGCGCGTCGCGTACTCGCGCGCTTCACCGCTGTATTGCTTCAAGTTCCAGAATTCTTCCTCCAGGCGCTTAACTTCGTTGGGAGGGCAGAATTCTCGCGTAAGAATTTCCTTGAATTCCTCCCATGTCATGCTAGAAGCAGCCTCTGCGCCACGCGCATGAGCTACTCCATTCCACCATGTAAGCGCTCTGGATTCCAGGACACTGGAAGCATATAGGGTTCGTCTTTCTGAGGGGCATTGGGTATGGAGGAAAGTGTTTTCAATCTTCTCAAGCCATTGGAGCATCACGGTGGCTCCTTCAAGACCTGTGAACTTCGGAGGGTTACCCGCATTAAAGGACTTAATGTTATAACTGGAGGTATTAGCATTGTTTTGGCTCAAAGCTTGGGCTATTGCGGCGGCCATTTCCTGGGAACGTTGCTGTCTACGCATGCGCGAGGCTTCTCTTCTCTGAAATCGGCGAGATAGCGGAGGCATTCTATAAAAATTTTAATTTTAGTTAATATCTTGGTTTTAGCGCAAAGTTTTAATCTTATAAAGCTTGGTTTCACGGAGTTAGATACTATCAAAAGTTAAAGTAAAATAAATGATTCTAAATGCAGACTTAATAAAGGTAACAAATTCGAATCAAGAACCGACAATTCACGTATCACCATGACTTTCCGAATTCCCGATTTAAAATATACGAGCAAACGAGTATTGGAGATTGACGATTCATGTATCACCATGACTTTTCAATCCTCAATATAAAACATACAAGAAAATGAGTATTGGAGGTTGACAATTCATGTATCACCATGACTTTTCAAGTCTCCAACCTCAGAACATAATCGTAAATGGAAATTGAAAATCAACTATTCATGTATCACCATGACTTTTCGGATTTTCAATCCCAACAAACGAATATGTAAGTAAAATCAATAAAAATCGAAATTCACAAAAATCGAAATATCGCGGAATAAAATCATATACTGCGCAAGCGCGAGCATATTCATAAATAACGAGTAATTAACAATAAGCGCGCAAACATGAGATTTCTCTCATGCGCGAGAAGGGACTCTTAGGTATTCTAGGCCGTTACGTCTAACCACCTATCCTAAAGTCAACGAGCTCTGATACCAATCTGTAACACCCCGACCAAAGGCGGATTATACATCGGGGCGCCACATATTGCTTCATTACTCGCGACACTATTGGTGTCAATATTTATTAATACACATTTTATCGCGCACGCGCAGCGGGGAAAATAAAGAACATAAATCAAACATAAATCAATATATTATAAATTATAACATTCAAACAACATTAACTTGTCTTGATACATTTTAATTCTAGGTCCAAAAGTAAAAACGTCTTACGTGTCTACAAGCTCCAAAACAGCTACTGCAAACCTGAACATGTGTTAAAATAAACGTCAAACACTTGCGTGTTGGTGAGAAATCAAGTTTAATAGATAATCATAGATAATCACAGTAAATCTGCGCGCAACACGTGTATGTCTAGAGTTTAACAAGGGTGTAATCAGATTGTGATCAAGCCTAAGATAGTTCATAGATCATAGTTCAATCCATGCTCCCAATTGAGCATAAAAACGAGAAAACATCTGTGCAAGTGTAAACAAAGAAAACCGTAAACGATAGGTCTCCCGTGTTCAACTAATGGTACCAACGGAACTGCGGAATAGGCCGAACAAAGCGGTTAATGATACACACATACAAATAAACAGCCAAGTAAACGTCCTCAACACATGGGATACTGCGCGACTAAAGTTCATAAACAAGTTTAAGACTCAAGTTTTGTATGAACACATGAACATCCCAAAGCATTTAAAATAAAAAGGGATTAGATACGAGATAACTCACATGATAAACGATGCGGTGATAGATAAAGCAAGAACCAACTTTAAACAAGCACAAGTTAACCTATAAATAAGATTATTGTTTTAATGATTTGTTTTAAGTCTTGATTATAAGTTAGCATAAGTAAATTATTATATATAATATATTACCGGAAAAGCAGGAAGAACAAGGAGGAAGACGGAGGCAAGAGAGGAGGCGGCAGGAGGACAACGGCAGAGAGCAAGAGGAAAGCAGGAGAGATTAAGTGTTTGTGTGTGTAGTGTTAAGAAAATAATACTATTATTTATAGGAAAACCCTAGGAGACATAAATCCAGAAAAGGTTCCAAGACAAACAGAACAAGACAAAACAAAAGATATCAAAAGATATGGCAGCTGCAGGGGGCAAGATAAAGCTGTCAGCGAACAGTAAAAAGGCATGGGCAGGTCAGATAAAGGTACTGGTCAAGCATGGCAAAAGCAGATCTCAAAAGATAATGTCAGTCACTTTTTCTACCAACCAATGGGGTTGGTACGCATGCTGCGCCGAAAGTAACTTTTCAGACATTAGATAGGTTAGGTCAACAGCATAGAAGATAAGACAACACAAAAGCAAACGGCTAGATTTAAACAGAAGATACAAGGGTTAAGCGCGGGAAGGCTGAGTGCGCGAGCGCGAAGGCTGGCACAACAATCCTTAGCGCACTGCGGGAAGAATCACATCCTTAGCGTGCTGCGTGAAGAACAAGAATTCTAAGCGTATCGCGGGAAGAACATACATTCTTAGCGCATTGCGGGAAGAACATGCATTCTTAGCGCGCTGCGAGAAGAGTTCTCTTCACGCATCGCAGGAACAAGATGTCTTCACGCATTCTTCCATGTAAGGAGTCTGGCGCGTGGAGCTGCAGACATCCTTAGGCGGGAAGAACCAAAGGACAAGCAAAGAGGAAAACAAGGCGTAAGGGCGGGACGGCGACAAGAGGGAAAAGAAGGCGGAAAGAGAGAAGGAAGAGGGACGGGACGGCGGAAAGAAAGAGAGAGGGAGAGGCGGGAAGGAAAATATATGGTATTATTAAAAGTAAAATATAAGTATAAATATTAAATAATAAAAGAGAGATCGGGTCAGAGAAACGGGTACCTGGGTCGGGTCGGATCGGGGCAGATGTCACAGAACTAGCCTTAGTTCGTATCCTGATTCGTTAAGGAAAAATAACTAATTAACCCTAATTAGTTATGACCATTCGTTAAGCAGAGATAACGAATTAGAAGGTCCAATTCACTACATGAGCTGGTTCGTTATATGGACTGATTCGTCAAAGGACCAGTTCGTTAGAGGGTCCAAATCGTTATAAGGACTAGTTCGTTTAAATAACCCAATTCGCTAAGAACCAAGTAACGAACTAGAAGTTTGATAAAATGACATAACAGTCCCTGGACTTGAAAAGAATGATTTAATTACAAGAAAGCCCTTGAACTTTTAAGTTAGCTATTTAATTAATGATTTAAAATTCTAATAAAAAATGTGCTAAGACAGCTCGACCCCAGCCAGGGGCTCTGCCCCTTGGGCCCTGCTAGGGGCTACCACCTCTAGACCCCACTGCCAGGGGCGCTGCCCCGGACCCGTTCGTTGTGGGTTATGTAAAGATAGAAATACGATATGAGTAGTAATAGTTAATTGATACATGTAAATATTATACAATTAGCCGTACCAGCTCAAGAAGAGAATAACTATTAACGGTGAACGTAACCGCATTCAGGTGAGTTTCTAGCCCATTCTTTGTTATGTTTTCGGGGCTGTGTGCATACTCGATGTGATTAGTTAACACACTTATCCTAAGTGATAAGTGTATGCCATATATGTATTATTTGAAATGTATGAATGATATCTTGTCGGTACATGAACGATCTTTGGATATTGCATGTAATATCAGGTAATGGTTTGATGTTATATGTATGTTGTAAGATGAAGAACTAATGATGTATGTACGTTTAAAACCTACAATTATGTATATAGAAAAGTATGCTATGGAGGTATGGAAGGAAGTGTGACCGGACCCTAATAATAGCCGTGGATGGCGGGCAACCCTAATAATATCCGAGGATGGAGGGTACCGAACCCTAATAATATCCGAGGTATGTAGGGCGAAAGCTCTTTATAACGTAAGGTTAGTTATGAATGTAGATGAAAGAATGATGAATATGATAAGTATGTAACTCGTACCTTCGGGCACGTATATGTGTATGTAAAGTAAGTTATGTGATTAACTATAACTCACTTAGCGTAGCTGACTTTTAGTATGTACGCAGGTGAGTAGAATGAGGCAGCTGGCTTGAGCGGGACACATGGCAGAAAAATAAGAGTCGGGAATCTGAAGACTCACGATGTTTTATATTTAATGTTTTAATTACCGAAAGACAAGCGTGTTTTGAGACAAGTTATGAATTAATATGTAATGTTTTATGAAAGTGTTATATTCCACGTAAAGTTTTAATTAAATCTGATATTTAGAAACTGTGTTTATGAGTAAATCCAACACCAAATGTAAGGCACTGGTAACGGGGCCTTACAATTTATTTTTTAGGTTTAGTTCTAATACTATGATGAATCTATCTAACACCGACTGAATTAATGCATGGGGTTTGCCGATCTTTCTTTTTTAGATATGTTCCTTTTACGAATTAACCAATGCCGAATTCATATCGACTAGATGCTGCAATGCCAGGGTTTTATCAAAAGTTTTTAAAATGTAATTTTTTATTATCTTTTCGTTTTGAGAAAAATTGTGTTGCTTTAGTGCTGATAGTGTAACGAACCTATCTAATATCGACTGACTTCATGTAAGTCATAAGTTGTACGTGTATCGATACTATTTTGGGCTTTTATAGATTTATTTTTAAATTTAGTGTCGGGGCCATAACGAGTTTAACAGATACTAACCACATTCACGTCAGGGCGTCGCCGCAACGCGACAAGCTTCTACTACTTACGTGTAAAATGATCAAAATACCATTAATCTAAAAACAAGTATTAAAATAATATTCTAAAATAAAAGTTAGTATAACTCTTTTAAGGGGGGAAATTTCTCGTATACATGCATGGATTATCAGACCTAAGTTACCTCTTTGAGCACCCCAACCCCATCAATACCCACCCTCTCAATACAATCAAAACTTCTACCAAATTAATATTTTATGTTGCGCACTGAAATAGATGCACGTACCTTGCTATATTGTATGAACTTTCATGATTTTTGTGTACATTGGATAAATATAACAAAAAATATCTTGATGAACCTAAGTGATATAGATTTTTGTGTCTTTTTATTTTTGGTTTAATAGTTTAAACAAATATTGGCTTTTGTGGGTGATGTGGTTCCAACGTTTTTAATTGTTGGCCAAGAAATCTAGAGAAGCCAGATTAGAAATCATAGGTTTTTTGAAAGAGACTTGGTCATCCGATCATAGTATTTTCATTCATGCCTTCGAGAACAAAAGTCTTTCCTATAAATATCCTTACATTAAATGACCCACTACTTAATAAAACTACCCACTATAAAGATACTAAACCAACTAATATCAAACTAAACAAAAACAAAGGAACATATGAAAGTTGTATAACATTAGGTTAAGAGTGTGCAATATTCAATCGTGGCACATAACCTAATGACCCACTACTTAATAAAACTACCAACTATAAAGATACCAAACCGACCAATATCAAATTAAACAAAAACAAAGGGACATATGAAAGTTGTATGACATTAGGTTAAGAGTGTGCAATATTTAATCGTGGCACATTAATCCGACCAATTGGCTTAGTTGAATAATAATCTAATTGATTACCAGTTTTAGGGTTTGATAAATATAAATGATTTAATGGCAAAAGATAAACGGGTCAGTGACTCAAAGAACTTAATCCTAAAAGTTAATGACCATAAATCGATAAACTGATAAAATCACAAAACACTCAATTACGGAAAAACTGTTGCATGCATAAAAAAGCATAAAAGGCTAATCAACCGAATGATTGATCAACTCTATTTCCAATGTAAAGATTCAAATACTAAAAAGTCTTGCTTACAAACACAACCCTACTCCCAGAAATGGTCACGAACGGTTTAGCCTTGCATGTTGATCTTGAATAGCTTCATTGATTATTGCAAGGATGATAACATGGATAATAGTGATGATTGGAAGGTGTTATAATGGTGGAGAATGGCCCCAAAATCGTCCTTGGTGGTTAAGGTATCAAGAATAATCTATTTAGAGTTTATCCCGACTTAAACATGGAAGAAAACAAGCCCAAAACACAATTCCCGTCAGACCTACGACCAGCTCACCATAGCCTACACCAAAGTCGTAGGCCTTGCGGCTAATATTATGTCATTATCATACTTTTCTCGTCAAGAAACCCAAAATTCATATTTCATGGGTTCCTTAACTCATTTTCTAGCCCTGGCCGTTTTACATTAGATGTGCACGAATCACTTCTGAACATCCCTGTTTGCTTCCTTTTTGCCCATAACTCAATTTCTTGCCATCCTAAGTGCTCCAAATTAGTTCATTTAAGCTCCGAGCACATAAAAACATAAAACCACTCAAGAACTCGTGTTCATAAAAACACTTAACATACACGAAATTAAACACTTAAAACACGTTATTTTACCCACATCAAGCGCTAATTTTGGCCGGATATGACCTTTGACCGATTAATTGGCCGGTTAGCCCAAAATTAATCAGTGAGGTGGGACTAGCGATTAATCAGGGATTTCGGTGTCTAGTCGGGATATTTGCAATAGTGTTGAAACCGGTGGTGGAGGTGCGGTTTTGTGGGCGGTTGATGTTCCCGGAGTTGGCGTTGTAGTGGCGTAAGCGGTTTTAGGGCGGGTTATGTTGTTGATGTTGGCATAGTGGTCACGGAAGCGCTGGCAGGAGTTGGGAACTAAGGTTGGTCATTGATAAGATCGATCATCTTCGCAATTGTTGATTTGATCCGATCCAACAACTCATGTTTGGATGATGTTTGAGTAGCCATGGGAATCACCATTTCTTTGATACCATTGATGTGGTTCCAACATTTTTAATCATTGGCCAAGAAATCTAGAGAGAAGCCAGATTAGAAATCATACGTTTTTTGAAAGAGACTTGATCATTTAATCATAACATGCCTTGAGGAACAAAAGTCTTGGATATAAATAGCCTTACATTAAACAACCCACTACTTAATAAAACTAACCACTATAAAGATACTAAACCGAAAAATATCAAATTAAACGAAAACAAAGGAGCATATGAAAGTTGCATAATATTAGGTTGAGGGTGTGCATGGGAACGTGGGTGTGGTGAAATATTCAATCATGGCACGTAAAAGTGGGACACCTTTTAAAGAGACTTGAATTTGTGACCTTTGTATTTTCTTACAATGATTTTTCCAATTGAACTAAGGAAACTTTTATGTAAACCAACTGGAAGTATAATATAAACATATTACTTTAAACATATATAATTTTTATTTATTACAAAAAATTGGGCCCTTCGTAAGGTCGGGCCCGAAGCCGTAGCCCACCCTTCCTCCACCCGTTCGAGCCCGGGCTTGTAGTTTACTATGGTAAAAATTTCATAATTTAACTCAGTGGTTTGATGGGTTATAAAAATATGTTTCGATAGGTTAAAATATGCCTTGTAAATTATGATTTGGTGTGCATGCTATATGATGATATTTATGGTTATTTGTTCACTAATTGACTTTGTTGATGATTAGAACATAATTTGACATTTAGAAATTACTTTTACTAAATGGTTAGTCTTGCGTGAAATATTGAATAGTGGTGAACACTTGGTTGTATAATGATTGTTGCATGAAAAATGAGTTGGTGTATATGTCATGTATAATTGATAAACATATAAATAAACATGACACATAACAATTATAAGTTAACATATTCTATTATAAGGCGCCAACGGGTCGTCTGGTCAACTCTGTCAAACTTTGGTCAATCGGCCAACCTTTTTGGTCAACAAAGTTGGACCTTTTGGTCAAAGGTCAAAATTTGGTCAAACATTAATAAACAATGGTATTGTTTGGATACTAGAGGTTCTAGGAACCACCACACATTTACTTATGTACTTGTATACTTTAGGATACACGTACGAAATTGTTTGCATTAGCCGTCGGACTTTACTTAATTAGCATACATTCGAGGTGAGTTTCGCATCCCCTCTCTTTTACTTACTCCTTTTTTTTGGTGTGGGGGGAGGCATGCACAAACATGTTGGATACTGTAAGATTGTTTTATCTCATGGATACTAAGTGCAATTACCAATTGAAAGTCCTCACACACATCGGACTTTTAACCAAGGTTAAGTGACTATGCAATGTTAAGTAGTACTACTGCCCTACATACACTAAATGTCACACCCTAACCTACGGCGAAACATACCGAGTCGCGACATAATTTGTATCATAGCTCAAAGACACTAAAATAAATACAAAGTATCAATATCTAATTTATTTATTCAAATCATTGCATACAAGAATTTCACAAATCAAAAGTCATCCAAAACCATTACAATCAAACTAAGACCAACAAAATAATACTTTATTTATTTTTTTATATTAAAACCTAAGGTCCAAACTAAGCCTTCAAAACTTCACTTCGTCCACAAATAGCTACATGCGATATGCGTAAAAATATATATATTTTGTCAACAATAATGTTGAGCAAGTAATCACAATTTGAGATATATATATAATGATAAAAAAAATCAATTCCTTACGATAATGTGCATTACATCAACTAGCAAAACATAAAATAAAAGTGTCTTTTCAACGTGCCACTAGATTCGGACATGAGGACGACGTATGATGAGGATGAGGATGAGGATGAGATACCAACCAACCATAAAAATTGTAAACAAATAGCCACATAACATTTAGCAACTAATCAAGCAATATCACAACTACACAAATAGTGGAATTGAGTTTGAGTATATACTTGATAATTAATAAATAATAAAGTTATGTGCGCATAAAGCTCCCAAGACATAAAATAGTAAAAGGGGAGTGTCATTACTCACAAAATAATGTGCTAGGAGTTTCTTATGAAGATGCACACAAGTATTAAAGTCGTGTGTAACGCGTGACTTATTTGAAGACTAGCAAAACCAATAAAAGAAATCCTTACGCGAGAAGTAAATGATGCGGAACCTATAAATATTTTTTTTTTGGGTTTAGAATCTGATTTTACTATAATGTTTGTATGAAAATCTTATAATGCTCACGAAAATCGTAAAACTGTTGTGTAACCAAAACAATATTCAATAATTTTCGTTTAACATAGATCACCATTTTTCATGTGTAAATATAGAAGAAAACTTGGTACCTTAATAATAACTAGTAGACCCCTGGCGCGTTGCGCCGTAGTTGTGCAACGTATGCATTTATTTTATCGTGTGTCCCGCAAAGAAAATTCGGTTGGTATTGGTTCTAGATAAAACATAACCCCAATAAACATGTTAGAGACAATACACAACATGAGTTTGAGCCGTTAAGAGATAAGATATGACCTCGGTTCATCCCATTAGAGATATAACCTAACATGTCCGTCCTGTTAAATATACAAAAGGATGTGAAAAGGTAGGGGCCTAAATCAGACATAGACAAAATCAAGGTGCTAAATATGTAACACATATATATTAATTAATAGCAGGGACTAAAATATGTATAACTCAAACAACAGAGACTAAAACTGTATAACTATAAATTTTACTGTAGATTGCTATAGTATACCTTAGGTTTCCTTTTATATATAGAGTAATAATAACAAATATAATATTGAAAACAATGATTGATTCTTTCTAAATGAAATATCAACGTCACGTGCAAATCCATATTGCAAAATTGGTTTGAATAAAATTAATTAATATAACATATTTGTCTAAAATACTTATGATGGCTTTGAAAATATCAACCAGAAAACATACGCAGAAGTTGTAACAGCCCAGCTACCATCGCACTATAATATTATCTGTTTTGGCCGGGACGTATCATTATTGTCTTACGGATTTGCTTTTGGTTGCCTAGGTGGTCACCCATCCTCATACTTCTCCCACTTGAGCACACTTAACTGTGGAGTTCTCTTCTCATCCACTACCATTAAGCGGCCAAAACGTGTTATAATGGGAAAGATATCCACCTCCTTATAAAGAATGCTTAGTTCTCCTTCCCAACCGATGTGGGATGTCACAGAAGTAGCTGGAGTTTCATATGACCATAAAAGGAGTTATAAAACATAATTATATTCTTGTTAACCAAAACAACCCTGAACCATCCCCAAAGTTGATTAAAAATCCAGGCTTTACAATTTGTAAAAGAATAATAAAAAAAACAACTTAGAGCATTGATACAAACAAAAGAAACAGACAGAATGATATAATATTTACCTTGAACGGTGCTAGAATTTTATAAACGGAATTCGTTGGACTACTTGACGCGCCGCGAAGGTGACGATTACAATAATCAATAATAGAGCAATTGAGTATAAGAATGGTCTGTGATGTTGGTGTGATTGAACGAAACAACCAGTGTACATATTATATTAGTCAAAGTAATTAACTCCAATAACTTGAGTTTGTTTTTGGTGTCAATAATGAGGGGTCAACTTTTGAACAAATATAGAAAGTCAATTTGAGAGTTTCAAACCAATTTCCTAACTTTATGCAAATTTTAACATTTCTTTGTTTAAAATGAAACCAACTCATATTTAAGTAATACAAAAATTACGTTTTCTTCAACATGCTATAAAATTAATGTTTTCTTAATTTAAATAACCATACAAATAGACTAAGGTCCCAAAATCTAGTTGATTAATGTTTATGTCCATTTTTTTTAAATACTAGGATCCAATAACTAGGGGTGTTCATGGTTTGGTTTGAAACCGTGAAACCGCCCAAACCGATCATTGATTTGGTTTCATGGTCGGTTTTTGTATTGAACTTTCGGTCGGTCGGTTTCAAAGGTTTCAAACCGTAATGAACGGTTCGGTTTACGGTTTTTAAAATTTCAAACCGTACAAAACCGGACCGACCGTATAAGTTGAGCGGCGCTATAAGTTTTGAGTGTTACCCAAACTTCGGCAGAGCTATGGTATATATTCAGTTAAATGGATATGTAAATAAACAAATGCTTTTCAATTACAAGTTTTTATGGAACAGTTTTCATCATAAACTTGACTGTTTATATGTTTTAATCTTTTTAACTGTTACAAGTTCATAGAAGTATAGATTAATTAATTGAAGGTAAGATTCCGCATTGAAGGTTGGAGAATTGGATTGGGTTCTAAATTTCTTCGTATTACTCCATGCTGTGTTTTGTAACTTATATTTGCCAATATTAGGAAAAATAAAATTACTTGCAAACATGGGTCGTCATGCAAATATGAAGAGCATTTAGACAACTTGCAAATGCGCATAAGCCGAAACCGTGAAACCAAACCGGAACCAAACCGTTAGTAATGGTTCGGTTTGGTTCGGTTTTATTTTTCAACGGTTCGGTTTTGGTTTACATTAACAAAAATCGTTACTAACGGTTTGGCTCACGGTTTGACCTAAAAACCGTCAAAACGGACCATGAACACCCCTACCAATAACTATATTAATCTTTCAAGAACAGATTTAATAATAAAACGTATCAACATTGACTTTAAGGTTTTGAAAATTAGAATGGGTCAGGTTTCGGGTTTGAAAAAAAATGACGAATGTTACACTTTTTAAAAATTTCATCCCGAAATTAAGGGAAAAACTACGATTCTAGTCGTCTAATAAAAACATAATATACCTTTTTTCAAAAAAAAATAATAAATAATAATTTAACATAACTTAGAACTTTACGTGACCCGAAAAACGCTACAAAAAAATATGACAATGACACTTATATATAAGATGTACCAGCGGCGTATCCACCATATCTTTATCATACAACATTTGCACCGTTGTCCAAAACACCCTTGGTTCTAAGTTATGACCCACAATCGTACGTATAATGATTTCCATGCGAGGACTTTCATAATTATGTTCCGGACCATAATTGCTTTCATTGTCGGATGGTCCACATGATCCGTCATATTGTATGGGTTATAAAAAGTACTAGTTATCAATTATTAAAAATATGTCTTTGTGGAACAATAGTTAATGGATGGACTTTAGTGAACTTAATAAATAAATAAAAGAACATACTGTTGTCATTAATATATGAAACAATATCAACAAAAATAATTCAAGTTTAAAGTGAAAATGTTGTTACGAGAGTCAACGAACGATCTTGAAACGAGAAAAAAATTTTGTGGACATTTAAGAATATGTTGAGATAATGGAGTCCTTGGGGCCAGGAATGTAAATTCAAACAAGATTACATGAAAATTTAGATGAGTCGAGTTAGGATAGATGAGAAAAGTTATGACATAATACAATTGAAATAATAATAATAAAAAAAGTTATACATACGACTTCTAATAGTCAACTATGATAAATAAAAAAAAGTTTATAGCCCCTGGTTTTAATAAAAATAAATGCTCGTGGCACCCGGTCATAGGCCGCTAGATTGAGTAATAAATTTGCGCTTGAATTGTAGAATAATGAGGATGGTTATAAAATAATATAGGGTCATTACATAGTTAAACAAAATAAAAATGAGCGAGCGATGAGAGTAGGTGCCTAAAGATAATGATAGAATATTAAAATTGAGATAAATAGTCTTGAGTATTTCGAGTTAAGAAAAAAAAATTAAATATGAATAGTTAAGAAGTCATCACAAGTCGTTTAAACCAAAAGAAAAAAAAAATAGGAAGGAACATTTGAGATCGATGAGGGTCCTTGAATCCTTAGTTGCAGTTGACTTGGAACATTTGACCTTGTGCACCTTGGAGGGTTTGACATTTATGAAAAATGAACGATCGAGCTCGGTTGGGTTTGAATAGCTTGAACAGGTTGGACTAGAATAGGTTGCATGGACGAAATTCGATTGAAATGGGTTTGACGGATTTGGGTTTGCGGTTCTTAGGTTTACTTGATTTAAAATGGGCCTGAGCTTGATTGGCATATATAAGTCTAGGGCACACATTGCGAAGAGGACTTGGATCACCACAATTTGTAGCAAGTTTGATATGTCGAGGATGATCGGGTATGGGTTGAGTAAAAGGTGGAGCAACGGTTTGAGTCACAGATGGGTTGAGTTAAGATTGCATGGGTTCACGACATGGGTGATGAATGGTCATAAACACTGCATTTAGAGCATTGTCGGCATGGTAAGGTAGTTGGATGGTGGAACTTGTAGGTACTATATAAAGAGTACGATCCGTTGTAAGGCTTCTTGTTAGGTTGAGTTTGAAGGTTATGAGTTGAGCTTTGAGTTGGTTAAGGCATAGTTCTCGCGTTTAATGGTGTGGGTGTGGTTGTTGAGGTTTTCTTAGCATCATGATTGTGGTTCTTGGCTAGTGTGATAGCTTCAAGGAGGGTTGGGGATCACAACTCATGGCGGGACAGAGACATATTTATCGATGTTTCAAGAGGAGTGACCAAGTGAGGAGCTAGAAGGTTTAGTTCATAAGATCGGTTATTGTAAGTGGTGAAGTGTCACAAATGGTTGGGATAACGGTTGAGGATGATGAGTTGTTGGCATCGATAGCCTGGAAATGATGTTGGCGGCAAAGCGATGATATCAGTTGTTGTGACGAGAATACACCCTTTAGGGCAAAAGGTGTAAAAACTTATGAGATGAAGGAAATTTTGCGAAATACATGGGATGGTAGTTGCGATTTCGGTGGGGTTAACGGTTTTGAAGTTGGGTGATGAGGACATTCTACGAGGACAAAAAGGTGAAAATTTTAGGAGATAAGGGTAAATTGTGAAACATATGAAATTATTGGTAAACTTGAAAATTGAATATATTATAAAATTGATCACCAAAATAACTAATAATTGATGTTGTGGATAAACTTGAAAATTGAATAAATAATGAAATAAATTAATGGATTATAATTGAGGTTGAGGTTGAGGTTGAGGTTGAGGTTGAAATATCAATTTATCGCAATGCTAACCAAAGTTTAAAGAAACTATGTTGTGTGAGAACGTTAAATATTCATGGTTAAAATGAAAAATAATTCGAATTTCAATTTTTCCTTGAAAGTTAAGGCGTTCATGAGAAATAAATTCAAATAATACAAAAATAGGAAAACTGAGACATTCACGTGTAGAAATGAAAATAATACCAAATAGTACTTACTCTATTTGAAAATTAATGCTTTCATGAGTTAAAATATTTAACAAAAACATTAAAATAATAATTGTAACATTAAATAACTTATTAATGTAACTTGTGAGATTTCAAACCACTAGAAATATAAATTCAAAAGTATATGGAATGTGACCATAATGGAAAAAAAGTATCATGAAATAGTTTATAAAACTTGAGAGTCTAGCTTGTAACGCAAATGAAATTGAAGAATTGAAATTGTGACTTTGAGAAGAGAGAAATTCAAATTACAAAATTTAAATATTAAAATATATGGTAAATAATAGTGTAACATTATTGGAAATGTGAAAGTTCAAAAATATCCTAGTAAATTGTGAAGAGATTAAGTTAATAAACGGATTTTCTCAAATCATCGAGATAATCTACTTCAAACAAACCTTGAAAATATATATAATATAAGGTGGGTTATTGGAGTATCCACGAATTAAAAGAGATCTTATATTCCCACAAAATCAATATAAATAAGACGAAATAAGTAAATTAAATTATCCACGAATTAAAAGAGATCTTATATTCCCACAAAATCAATATAAACAAGACGAAATAAGTAAATTAAATTATCCACGGTTTATCATGGATGTTCAATTAATTAAATAATGAAGATTCAATTAATAGGGAAAATGAAAATGAGTTATGAAATATTGTAACAGAATAAAACAAGAGGTTAGAAAATGCACGAATCACCATGACTATTCTAACACACTAGTGAAGTCATCATTAAAATTTTATAAACTGAAACATTCATAATTCACAAGATATAGAAGCAATATACCAAAAATCAAGGTAGGCGTTGGAATATGTCATAAAATGAGATGGGTAATTGAATTATCCATGGATTACCATGGGAATTTTAATTAAACAGTGGAAAATTCAATTTAATGATAAAAAAAATAAATAAACTGGACAACAGAAATTCAAATTGAATGGTGGAAATTAATTTGTATGCTGAAAAATTCAATTTAATAATGGAAACTTAAATTAAATAATAGAATTCTAATAATGGAATTTCAAATTTATAGATTTATACAATAAAAATGAGAACGGATTAAAAAAAATCTTATAACGACATCGTTAAATACAACTTGAAAACGGGTTGTTGGGATTCCCAACCACATATCGTTAAGAAATCCAACGGATTTGTATATATATGAGGAAGTCGATTTTGCTCATGCATCACAATGGATTCCTTCAAAAAAATGAGTAAATATAATTTATATCCATAACGAAAATCACTATCGAACTTTAATTGTTGAAACATGCATGTATCATTGTGGCTTTATTTCAAAAAAATGAGTAAAATTTGTATCAGTAACGAAACTCAATATTGAACTTAAATCATTGAAACAAAATGTAAAAATAAAATTTATATCGCCATGAATTTGATGCTAACAACAAAAATTTCCATAAAATTTTAAATGTTAATAGAATAACTTTGAATTTGAGGATAAGGTTACATAATATAAATTAAAAACTCCAAATAAAGTGTGATATGAATTTCTTGAAATTCGAGGATGGGTTGAATTTTGTGAATTTGAAATAACGAGAATAACGGGAGATCAAACTAAAAAAAATCAAGGATTTAAGACATCGTGTATTAATTACGAATTAAATAATTTGAGGTTTTTGAAATATTGCGGAGAATTCAAAAATAAAATAAAGTAAATAAATGAAGTATGAATCGTAAAGAGATTATTTAGTTTTATTGAAGAATTAGAACTCTTCATGAACCACCGTGGCATTTTGTGTTTTAAAATAATATAAAATAATCACAAATACCGAATTTAGCCATGAAATCACCGTGAATTCGGACCTTAATTAAGGAATGTAATCGTTACAGTAATTACGTTAACCACTTAAACGAGGGAAGTGTAAAAACAAATTTGTGGAAATTCATAAGAAATTTTTTCCAAATAAAATAATAATATTTATTGGATTGAAAATGTGGCATAGCATCGGAATTGTGTCTGTGTCTTGTGTACAATAATAAGAATAAAATAATTAAATATATTTAAGCCATGAACAAAATTTAAACAAGTAGGGTACACGTACAAGGACCCTAAGCATGCTACTAGGTCGTTAGGTCTAACCACCTATCTTATAACATTCGGCTTTAATACCAATCTGTCACACCCCAACCTACGGTGGAATATGCCGAGACGCGACATAATTTGTATCATAGCTCAAAGACACTAAAATAAATACAAAGTGTCAATATCTAATTTATTTATTCAAATCATTGCATACAAGAATTTCACAAATCAAAAATCGTCCAAAACCATTACCATCAAACTAAGACCAACAAAATAATTATTTATTTATTTTTTATATTAAAACCTAAGGTCCAAACTAAGCCTTCAAAACTTCCCTTCGTCCACAAATAGCTACCTGCGATATGCATAAAAATATATATATTTTGTCAACAATAATGTTGAGCAAGTAATCACAGTTTGAGATATATATATATATAATGCTAAAAAAATCAATTCCTTGCGATAATGTGCATTACATCATCTAGCAAAACATAAAATAAAAGTGTGTTTTCAACGTGCCACTAGATTCGGACATGTTTACTCGGACAACGTATGATGAGGATGAGGATGAGGATGAGATACCAACCAACCATAAAACTGTAAACAAATAGCCACATAACATTTAGCAACTAATCAAGCAATATCACATCTACGCAAATAGTGGAATTGAGTTTGAGTATATACTTGATAATTAATAAATAATAATGTTGTGTACGCATAAAGCTTCCAAAACATAAAATAGTAAAAAGGGGAGTGTCATTACTCACCCGATAATGTGCTAGGAGTTTCTTATGAAGATGCACACAAGTATTAAAGTCGTGTGTAACGCGGTGACTTATTTGAAGACTAGCAAAACCAATAAAAGAAATCCTTACGCGAGAAGTAAATGATGCGTTTAGAATCTGATTTTACTATAATGTTTGTATGAAAATCTTATAATGCTCACGAAAATCGTAAAACTGTTTTGTAAACAAAACAATATTCAATAATTTTCGTTTAACATAGATCACCATTTTTCATGTGAATATAGAAGAAAACTTGGTACCTTAATAATAATAATAACAAATATAATATTGAAAACAATGATTGATTCTTTCTAAATGAAATATCAACGTCACGTGTAAATCCATATTGCAATATTGGTTTGAATAAAATTAATTAATATAACATATTTGTCTAAAATACAAATGATGGCTTTGAAAATATCAACCAGAAAACATACGCAGAAGTAGCTGGAGTTTCATATGACCATAAAAGGAGTTATAAAACATAATTATATTCTTGTTAACCAAAACAACCCTGAACCATCCCCAAAGTTGATTAAAAATCCAGGCTTTACAATTTGTAAAAGAATAATAAAAAAAACAACTTAGGGCATTGATACAAACAAAAGAAACAGACAGAATGATATAATATTTACCTTGAACGGTGCTAGAATTTTATAAACGGAATTCGTTGGACTACTTGACGCGCCGCGAAGGTGACGATTACAATAATCAATAATAGAGCAATTGAGTATAAGAATGGTCTGTGATGTTGGTGTGATTGAAAGAAAACAACCGGTGTACATATTATATTAGTCAAAGTAATTAACTCTAATAACTTAGTTTATTTTTGGTGTCAATAATGAGGAGTCAACTTTTGAACAAATATAGAAAGTCAATTTGAGAGTTTGAAACGAATTTCCTAACTTTATGCAAATTTTAACATTTCTTTGTTTAAAATGAAACCAACTCATATTTAAGTAATACAAAAATTACGTTTTCTTCAACATGCTATAAAATTAATGTTTTCTTAATTTAAATATCCATACAAATAGACTAAGGTCCCAAAATCTAGTTGATTAATGTTTATGTCCAATTTTTTTAAAATACTAGGGATCCAATAACTATATTAATCTTTCAAGAACAGCTTTAATAATAAAACGTATCAACATTGACTTTAAGGTTTTGAAAATTAGAATGGGTCGGGTTTCGGGTTTGAAAAAAATGACGAATGTTACACTAAAACTCGACTAGAGTTCGGATGGGTGTAACATTAACCTAAACGCATTGTACAAGTTCCGGTAAGGCTTCGCGGGAGGCACACAAATGAACACATGTTAGCTTCGGTAGCGATGGACCCAACACTATTGTATCATGATATCTAGCGTAATTAACTAGTTATAAAACATTCTTTACTTCATCTACATATTTAAAGAACTTGTTTCAAATTAAAACATGTGAACTCACATGACATGATAAAATATGATATGATATAATATGATATGATGTGATATGATATATGAAGATATACACACGTATATGGAAAAATGTGAGGGTATAACCCGTATACAAGGTATATGTATGTCTTCCAATATTGTAACATCTCGAAAATTTTGGGTTGAATCTAACATAGGTGAAAGATCAACGGCTAAAAATGAAAATTTTGAAATTCATGACCCATCGCATTGCGCGAAAGATCAGATGGTGATCCATCGCGATACATGATGGATGTTTCACAAAACGCAAGAAACATATGGTGTCGTGCTACGCGATGAACCAAACCTCGGTCATCGCGATACACGTGGGAATACGTGGCACAATCTAACATGATACGTGCGCCATGTGGCAGGTCTAGGGTAACGAAATAGGCTTTGTTGGTCTACGTTGCGCTATGCAACGATCTGGTGATTGGTCTGTCGCGATACACAACGGATTAAAATAATAAAAAGGCAGTTTATTGATCCATCTCGGAGTGTTTTCTCTTCCATCGCGATAATTGAGGAACCCAATTTTTTCCTATAAATAGAAGGACCGGGCTCAGCATTTGTGCATCCCAAAACTCATTCTCACATGTCATAATTAGTCTCGGGAATCGTGCCTGATTCCCGATGATCCAATGGGTTTATTTCTTGATGTACGTGCAACATCCGACGTTGTTTTCTCTTAAAATATTCACCAACTAGTAGGAATGCCGCCTGCTTGAAGCTTAGACATTTCATTCATAATACCCGCATAAAGTATTGGCTATGTCCAAATATTTTATTATATTGGCTTAGACCCTAGTCGAAGGTATAGCACATACCTTGATCAAATTTGAAGTTAAACATAGCTTTTCATGAGTCAATGATATTGTTAAAATATTGTTTATTTATATTTTTAGAAACATAAAGTTTTGCATATCAGGCTAGGTTAACATTTCTTATCGAAAAAGAAATCTGGCGTATGTGTTTCTTCATGAAAGATAAATATACCACATCAATGGTGAATAAATAAAAAGGGAATAAAATGATTTATCAAGGTAAAGGTTATGCAAAACAGACTAAAGGTCTAAAGCTAGATCTTTTGATCTAGATATTTATGCAATGTTATTCTCGTACTATAGGTCCAAAGTAACTTCAAGCATAAATTAGATCAAAACAAAGCTGAATAAGCTTATATCTATAAAAATCTTTAATCGAGTCATATATCTACCCAAAAACAAAGTTTACATGGGATTAAAGAACCCAAAACTTTAGTATCTGCTACCATTTAGGCTAGTTATACTTGTGTTTGGACCTTTACATCTATGGGTAGAGGGTAGGCATAACCTCACCACACGTGGTACCAAGTCCATTGAGCCACTCTATAGGCCTATGAGGGCTGGACTAATAATGCGATATAATTGGTACTCCAGTCTAGTCTAGAGGGTTGTTGATTGTTTCGAGTAGAACTAAAGGTTTTCATAAATATTATAAAGTCGGCATGTTCACTATAAAACTGTTTTACATGTAATCAAGGATAAAGGTTTGGAGATGGTGGATAGCTGTTATACGATCTAATGGCTAGATAAAGTTATCTAACAATACTAATAAACAAAAATACTAAATGTTGTCATAACCAAATTAATCCTAACTTCTAATCTTCAATCTCCTTAATCCATGTTACCCATGGGTTATGGGTTTAAATTTTTTGACCCATGGATTTTGAATATTATTGACTTTTTGACTTTAATTAATTTACGTTTACAACCCAATCATCCAGTTAGGGTTTTATTGTCAGCGTTCTCTTCTTCTCACTATCACCTCTTTTTATTTTTCAGAATTCGTCTAACAAGATCCGATTCACCAGGTAAGGAATCGTTTGTGATATCATTTAGTTTCTTATAATGATTGAATCTGGGTTTTGATATTCATTATTTCCTATTCTTTTCTAATCTTCATTCTCACAATAACGATTTCTATCAGGTTTCGATTTAGGGTTTTATATTATCAAAGTGATTTGAGTGAACATATTGATTTCATCTTCACTATGGAGATTTCACCTTGGTCTCTATGCATCAGCCGACAATGAATATCCAACCAAGCGGCGATATATCAGGTAAGACGAATTCAACGATAGCTTAGTATTTCTTATACCCATTTGATTTGGTGACAATAATTGAATCTGTATGTATTATACAATATATATAAAGAATTATTTTATATAAAGACTGAGTTTTCACAAAAGTTTTCGTATTAATATTTGATTTATTTTCTTGAAAAATCAAACATTGATGTTACAAAATTTAGTTTGTTTGGCCTAAAAAGGTAAATCATTAATGTAAAATATAGCATGTGTTTATGTTTGAAATTCTTATTGAGTCTTGAAGTTGATGAACTAAAGTCAGGTCTATTAGTTTTTCTAAAAGCCTTAAACGTTTAGTTGGTTTGACCATCTCTAATTTGTGCAAAACCGATCATTCTTTTTTGTTTAGGAGAATATGAATTCTTTGGCAGAGCATAGAGCAAAAAATATGAAAATCATACAAGAAAATATGAAACTTGACAAGAAACAAGTTAAAGGCTTTAATCCTGTAAGTTAATTTATTTTCCTAGAGTGTATATTTGTTATGATAATTGTAACCAATTATGTGTTATCTTCCAGATTGATGCCTTCCCAGGAGACATTGTAATTTTCTCAATGGTCCTAAATTTAGATCTAAAGTTCAAAATCTAAATTTGCTAAGAGGTTTTTAATCATTCATTTTGAACTGGTTGATCATATAGAAGTTGAGCGTGCCTTTAGAGGTGCTCGGTTGGCTTCTCCTTATAGTTTAGAAGGGATGAACATATATTCCACGGTTCTATATGTAAGTTTTTATTTACTTACCTAAACTTTACATCGTTCGTTTGATTAATATTTGGTCCTCATATGTTGTAGCACCTAAAGGAAGATATGAAGTTGAGTTATCTAGCACAGGAGCTAATATCAACACCGCTTAGCCCCACTGTCATGGTAACTACTTTAAGTTTTTTTTAACTAACCTCTAGAATAATTTTTTTTACTGTAGTTTACATTTTTTCAAACAAATGTTACAAATTTAAGGGATTTGACAATATATAAAGCCCTTAAATTTAGTCATCAAATTGCAACCGTATATATTTAGATTAAAACATAATAATTTCGTCTATAGTATTTCTTACCTCTCACATTAATTTTGAATATTATAATTTCTATATTTATTCTTATACTAGCTTTTAAATCCGTGTAATACACGTGAATTTTCAAATGATAAAAGTTAATGAATTCCGTTATTTGAAATAAACATACAAAATTAAAGTTGTTTTTATATTTTCTACCATTTGAAAGTAAAATAAACATACATGTTATTCAACATACATGTTTTTCAACTTTTGAGTTGTGCAGAATGCTCTACGATTTGATCAATTTTTATATTTTCTAAAGTTCTTTTTAAATGGAAACAAGATTTGGTCAACTTTTATATTTCCTAAACTCACTTTTAAATGAAAAAATGATTTAAGAATTGAAATAGCATATAATAAGGAAAGTAGTTTTCAATGGTTCATACCATATAACTCATGACCATGGATATTATGGTTTAATGAGATTAAATATTAAAAAATAGGAAAGCTAGAAATTAATATTAAGATGAAACAACTTTCCAAAATATCTAAAACCCACTATTATATTAAAACAACTTTCCAAAATATGTAACCAATAAATAAATGAAATCAATTAGATAATGAAATCATTGAAAACTAATAAATATACATGTTTTTCAACATAAATGTTTTTCAACTTTTGATTTGTGCATAACGCATTCTACGATTTGATCAATTTTTATATTTTCTAAAGTAGTTTTTAAATGGAAAGATGATTTGATCAACTTTTATATTTCCTAAACTCGATTTAAAATGAAAAGATGATTTAAGAATTGAAATAGCATATAATAAGGAAAGTAGTTTTCAATTGTTCATACCATATAACTCATGACCCATAGATATTATGGTTTAAAGAGATTAAATATTAGAAAATAGGAAAGCTTGGAATTAATATTAAGATGAAACAACTTCCCGAAATATCTAAATCCCACTATTATATTAAAACAACTTTCCAAAATAAACAACTTATCTCACGCCATTTGATTTTCAGAATTCAAACATTCCTTATCAACCATTGTGTCATAAACACATTATAAAAAAGATCATTTTACATCAATAATTCTTCCATTCTAAATCTTCTTCTACCTCATAGCAAACACACTTATCATAACAATGGCTTTAAGGTAGTATTTCTTATTTTATGTTCACGTTAAATATGTACACTCATCTTGTCTTTCTAATCTTGACCAACCCTACTGCCTTAGTAGTATATATTTGTGTTTATTTCAAATTCTAATAACAAACCGTATGTGTTGGTTAGGTTTTTTTTTCATATTTTAAATCAAATTTACCAAAGACACTAATATTTATTTTTATTCTCAGCATGGTTTCTTCAACAAATATCACCATGTTCAAAGGCTTGAACATTAATAACTTGAATTTCACACTTCAAGGCCGGGTCATAAGATTATGGAGGGTGCCTGTAATAAAGCGTCCTACAGAGTAACCAGCAGACGTGGTCTAAAACTATTGATATTGGATGATGAAGGGAATACATGTGATAAAACTACAAATGTTGTATATAAAGAGATTTTCTCAAATTTGTAAATTTAAGACTCTAAACTGGTTATCGTTTGTAATATGTATTTAATTTCTTTTTCTTTTTAATTTTGTATATTTATTTTAAATAACAATTTTAGAAGTTCTTATTAATTGAAAATTCCCGTGTATTACACGGGTTCAAAAGCTAGTTATATTATAAATGATGTAAATTATGGCTTTGTCAGTTGAACTCCTTGGTAACCATATTAGGTATTTAATTCCTTGTTTTTGAAATATAATATTTTATTTTAACCAAAAGACTTCAGCTTTAAAATCTTAAAAGTCTGATAAGTTTACAAAACATGTACCAACTATTGGTCACACTCTTAGACCCTAAGCTGGAGTGTGACAAATACATACTACCGGTATACAAGGCTATAAGCCTTCGACCTACTTCTTTTATGAGATCTCCGCCAACCCTGTTGTAGTAATTGTTAATATGAATAAGAGAAACTTTGTTGACTCTATGACAACATGTAGTACATTGAGTAATTTGTGAGTTGGGTGTTCCAATAGAAGACTTTATTATGTAATATTGCTAGAGACGGGCCGTGGACCAGCGAAACAAGTTAGGTCTATACTTAATCAAGGCCTCCAATTCCAATATATATATACATATATTATAATGAGTAAAGTATATTCAAAGTAATGTATTGGTGTGGTGCTAGGCTTGGTTGTTACTAAAGTATAGGTCATGAGTTCAAAACTTGTGGTAAGCAAATATTTTTCTTAAAAGTTGTCATAAAAAGGCCCCAAAATCTTATTTCGATTTAGGCTTCCACATTCGTTGAGCCGGCCCTGAATATGCATAATATGATCTATTATGCTATGATGTAATATGATATGATATAATATTATATGATGTGATATCATTTGACATGATATGTTATAAGATGATGTTTTTAATATGATATGATATGATACCATAACATGACACAATAAGATATGATACTATATGATCCCAAACAACATGATACGATCTAGTACGCCACGATAATGATATGATATATCATGATGTAATGTGATATGATATCATATCATATATGAAAAGAGAATTATAATTATTATAATAAGAGTTAATATCTTAAAGGGTAACATATCATATCATATATGAAAAGAGAATTATATTTTTATATTTTATGAAAAACGCTCAAGTTATTTTGCTATATACAAGTCACCAATAAAAAAGCCAGTTGTTGTATGTCCTCAAACTTGTTTAAAAGAAAGTAATAACTCTTAAATTGGTAAAAAGAAAAAAATAATAAAAACAACAAAAGAAAGATTGTATTTTTTTTCAATTTCATGATATCGAATATCACTTTATCACACGTAGCTAATTCAAAAGGTGTCAAGTCATTATTTAAAAAAATATTCACAAGTATGTTATTTTAAGACATGGTTAATGACTTTAATAAACCAAAAATCAGTTTATGGTGTAGTGGTTTTTTATGGTATATATTAAGCCTTATAATTATAAAGAAAAAAAGAAAGTAAAAGATCACTTCATTCTAGTTATTTATCTTTTGTCGTCTCAATCAAATTTAATTTGATTTCCTTCTTAATTAGTTGGTTATGTGATGGATTTTAATTATTATTATTATTATTATTATTATTATTATTATTATTATTATTATTTTATCGTACTAAAAAAAACTCTACAAACCAAACCAAACCAAACCAAATCAAATCAAACGATTTATTTATCTTATCAGTTTTGGAAATATAGATACAATGGAGACATTGATAACCAAAATCAAAAAAGTAAATGCAAAATTTATTATACAACTCTAATTCCATGAAAACTTTTACAAACACATTCAAACACTATTAAAATTTTGTGTTGTATTATTTCGTACACCAATATCATCAAAGTCGAACCAGTTAATGTCAATAGTTTATCCATAAATTTTACAAACACATTCAAACATTATCAAAACTGCATGTTGTATTCCACATCAAGATCATCAAATTCGAATAAGTTAATGTCAATGTTTTAACAGATGAGAGACATGTCACGAGTTGAGCGATGGATTCATATGTTGGCGTGAGCTTTAGTAAGTGCCGAAGGTTTGGTCAAAGAGTAGTTTCACAGCCACACACACAAACATTCATTCAAGGTATTCCAGTTCAGGGGCGCCAATCACACTTGAAAATTCCTAGTAACACAAAGGGCCAATGAAATCATTAAACTCTTCAAAGATTTAGACTTTTTGATTAATGCTTTACATGAGCGTATATTAATAGTTAAAACATTAAGATATATATAGTTATCTTACCATCTTCTTTCTCTACAAATTGCAAATCATCAAAAGTTGTGTTCGTTGCCAAAGATTTGACTTTCTTATTATTCTGTAGGTAGTACAACAATCTAAGTTATAAACAAGATCATCAATAGTCAAACATAAAAAATGCATTCCAAAGTGGATCTAGGACCATGTACAGACAAAACTTACGATTGACAATGGTGAATCATTGCACATATTACTCCGCCTCTAAGAGTAAAATGAGCTCGTACCCAAAACAAACATCCTATGTTAAATGGGATCTCCATTGATCTTTCTCTGATTTATGCCTCAATGTGTGGTTCAACACTCAACCCGTTTACATCTTTTGGCACCCTAGTTTCAAGTTTTATACCGAAAGCAATCCGTTCACAATGCTTGCCACTTGGACTTTATTTATTTCTAGAAACCGATGACTTGTCATGGCGAATGAAAGAATGACACATTGCAACTTGGCCAATCATAAAGTGGCACGTTGCACTTTTCATTCACAATGACACGTTCAATTAATAAACGAAAATATGGATTTTCCACCTTGTCATGGCGAATGAAAGAATGACACGTTGCAACTTGGCCAATCATGGAGTGGCACGTTGCACCTTTCATTCACAATGACACGTTCAATTAATAAACGAAAATCTAGATTTTCCACCTTAGGTTTTACGAAGCAAGGACCTGAACGAAGTCTTCCTACATAAATTCATTACAAACAATTGATTACTTGTCACAAGCAATTAAAGAGCGACACGTTGCAATTCATGCATGCAATCACAGAGTGGCACGTTGCACCTTTCACTCACAATGACGTGTTCAATTTAACAAAGTAAAGCTTGTATTTTCCATCTTGGACTTCATGAACTAAGGTTCCAAAAAAAACTTCCTACATAAATTAAAATAATTTTATAATAAAAATAAAGAAAAATAAAACAAAAAAAAAATAAAACTTAATTTTGTATAAAAGAGATCATGCCAAGTGACTCAACGAGAAACAAAAATCTGGCACGATCAAAGGCTTTAGTAAACAGGTCTGCATAGTTGTCATCAGTATCGACCCGTTCTATTGTGACAAGCTTTCGGTTCAGATATGAGAGATGCTAAGCAAGTTGTGGTTAAGTTGTTCCACAAGATTGACGTCGTCAAACATCATGACTCCATTTAACACTCTACCCTATTTAGTGATATTGTCACCCATATCTCCAGCAAAAGAAACGTATCCGCCATCGAACGGTTTAATGTCAAACAGCAAGGATTCGTCTCTTGTCATGTTTCGAGTACAGCCACTATCCAAATACCAAATACTATTTACATAATGTCTTGGCTGACTCTTCACACAATAACAGTTTAATTAGATACAAGTTCCTGAGACTTAGTTGTCCCGGGAGGGTCAAATGTCCTTTTCTCATTTTTATTTGAAGTTGTGGGACGTGTCAGAACCAGAAGAGCAGTCTTTAGGATTCCATGCACGATCAGGTTTCCTGTTATTAAAAGATTTTCGAGACTGTCTCCTTCTTGGTTTTAAAACAACATCCTCAGATTTTTCAATCTTTGGATTTCTTTTCTCCTTTCTTTTTGATAAATTCTCAGACCTTTTAGTTTTTGAATTTCTTTTTGCTCTCTCCTTTTTGGTTATCCAAAAAGGAGGTTTATCATTCTTTTTATTTCTGGATCTCACATCCATTTCGCTGGCAGAACTGTCAGGTTGGTCATTTCTTGTTCTTAAGCTTGGTTTAGCTCTTGAACGGAATTGATTAAACCTACTTTTCGTTTCTCTTTTCATCTTATGCCAGCTCTTGCAATATCTTGCAAGGTGAGACGGGCTACCACACACAAAACAAAGTTTTCTTCTATCTTTCCTATAGAAACCGTTAGAATGATAATACATGGGTTGTGGCGAATAAGGATATGGTTGTACGGGAACAAACAAGCTATCAGATCTATGACCTCGATCATCAAAAACATTTGTATATAAAGAATTCACATTATCTTGCGGATAATAACCATAGTAGCTATTATCAAATTGATTGTATAGTTGAGGTTGATAGTGTTGATTGGTGGATTGATAAAAACTGTTTCTATGAGGTGGCACATATTTACTCAATGTACTTGCCTTTTCCTTTTCAAAACGATTTTCATTAATTTTAGTTTCCTCAACTTTACAATCTTTTGATGAGTAACTGGATAGGTTAGTATTCACATAGATCTTTCCATCCACAGTTCTATCAATAATTGTTTCATCAAAAATAGTTTCACAATCACTATCTGAAATAGAAACTTCATTTTCATTTTCAAGAGGCGTGCCAACATGAACACTTTCATCAGATACATCATTGTTCAAAATATTTTTGGAAACAATATTATTACAGACAGGGTTGTTAATAGATGAATCAAACAGCAAGTTTTTATCTCCAAAACCCATGTTTGTTTCATACACCCACTTTGTAACATCTTGTTTTCGATTATAAGAATAAATAAAATAATTTCGTTTATTTGATAGTGTGTCGTTTATCAGTTTAGATAATAAACTATGAGAGAGTGGGCTTGGACCTTAGAAAATGGAATAAAAGATGGAATGGGCCTTAGGTCCATGGGCTTAAGAGAGTATAAATACCCCTTAAACCCTAATCCTTTCCATTTTATCCATCTCTACACCATAGCCTACACCACCAAAAACACACACAAGACTATCCTTTAACCCGAGTCAAGATCCGAAGGCGAAAACCCGAGATTATTGGTGCTAGAACGTGGAAACGAACCAAGACAATATCAATACTAAAACATGTTCATAACCCGACTCGTTTAAGGTACGTTTATAATCAAAAATCGTTTATTTAGGTTCGGATTCATTTAGATAAACTTAGATCTGTATACATATGGTAAAAACGAACCAAACATGATGATTCTTGCTGAAAACCATTAACGATTGATAGGTTAATTACTAACCTAAAGAACCTGTAGCATATATGCCTAAATCGCACCACTTAAACATGAAAGTTTGGCTGATTTAATGGTTAGGGTTTGTAGGCGATGTGATTACGAGTTCATGGATACCAAACTCGTGTTATTTCGTTGAGATTTGAGGTGCTAATTGCAGATCTGAATAAGTTTGACTACGGATATTCTTATCAATTTTGACTTTGACCCTATAGTCAAAGATATGGATAAGAACTGTTAGTAGTTCGTTAGGGATGATCAATTCGTTATGCGTACATAACGAATGGGACTCATTCGTGTAAATGGATAACGAATCTATCCATTCGTTATACTAGATAACGAACTAGGAAACGAACCAGAATCATGAATCAGCTAACGAACCAGATAACGAATCAGGTGATTCGTTACTCGCAAATCAGCTCGACCCCAGCCAGGGGCTCTACCCCTTGGACCCTGCTAGTGGCTGCCGCCCCTAGACCCCACTGCCAGGCCGGACCCCGTTCGTTGTGGGTTGTATAAAGATAGAAATACGATATGGGTAGTAATAGTTAATGTATACATGTAATTATTATACAGTTAGCCATGCACAGCTCAAGAAAGGAATAACTATAAACGGTGAACGTAACCGCATTCAGGTGAGTTTTTAGCCCCACTTCCTTGTTATATTTTCGGGGCTGTGTGCATACTCGATGTGATTAGTTAATACACTTACCTTAAATTGTAAGTGTATGTCTTATATGAATTATATATGAATGAATGCTTGATGATGCATGAACGATCTTCGGATATTGCATGTACTGTCAAGGGATAGTTTAAAGATATGATTGATATTTATATGTATGATATACAAATGATGTATGTGCTATGAAAGTTGTAGTTAAGAATGTATAGAAAGGTATGGAAGGTATGGTTAGAAAGGGAACGGACGCTAATAATATCCTCAAATGAAGGGAACGGACCCTAATAATATCCGCGAATGTAGGGTACGGACCCTAATAATATCCGTGAACGTAGGGAACGGACCCTAATAATATCCGTGAATGCATGGTACAGACCCTAATAATATCTGTGAATGTTTTAGGATGAGGTATATGTATATGTGTATGTATGAAAGGAAAGAAGGAAGGTATGATAGTATGAACGTACGAAGGAAGGTAAGGAACTATGTATGTATGTATGTGTACCTTCGGGTGCGTATATATGAATGTGTATGGACGTATTGTATGTTACCTGATTAACTAGAACTCACTCAGCGTAGCTGACTTTTAGTATGCACGCAGATGAGTAGAATGAGGCAGCTGGCTTGAGCGGGGCACATGGCAGAAGAATAAGAGTCTGGCATCTGAAGACTTTTTATGTTATGTTTTGGTTTTGAAAGACAGGATGAATGTTTTAAGACATGTTATGACATATTATTTTAATGTTATGAAAGATTTAATATTCCGCGTATGTTTTTATTAACCCTGATGATTAGAACTATGTTGATGAGTAAATCCAACGTCCAAATGTAGGGCACCAGTAACGGGGCCTTACACACTTTCTTCTACACAACATGCTACAGAAGATGAATCACTATTAGGATTAACTGAAGAATTAGCTAAATTAACAATCTTGGGAGCCGTAGGAACAAATGTCTTAAATATGGGCACATGACCAATACCATAGACCATTTCTTCCTCAGGAGGAGAATTAAAATCAAAGTGAGGAAGGCTAGTATAGTTATTGTTAAACGGTGGAGGAACAACAGAACTATCATAGCCTATACTAGTCTTTAATCTTAATTCCATTTGAGACCCAATTAGTTTGTTCAGCTTTTCGGTGGCTAGCTCAAAGTTTTCTATGGCAATCTTCTTTTGGGTTAACTCAATTTCTAATTTAACAATTTTAGCGTTTAGTTCAACTACTTGATTTTTATGATGTTTTGCTAAATTTCTAACAATTGAAACTTGTTCCCTAAGATCGGCCATATCATTACCATGAGTGTTGATTCTGATAGTGTAAATCTTTGCAGCCTTTTTAAGATCATCATTATGAACTCTAATGCTATTAATTTGTTCAAGAATTTTAGCATTATGATTTCTATAGTGAAGAACTTTATCAATACATTCTCAAGAGCAAAGTTTGTGTACCTCGGGAATGAGCGTGGCAGGTGTAGGAATTCCATCGGTGGAGCTTGACGAGGTGTTTGCTTGACTACTTCCACTTGCAGCACACTCGGGGATTACATAACTTGCTTGACTGCTCACACCCGCATCACTTGTCTCATCTTTATTTACTCTGCACCAAAACTTGATGGTAGAAGTCAACTCTGAGAGTGTTAAGGTATCCAGGTTTGTTGTTCTCTTGATGGTAATCACACTGCTATTCCGTGCATAAGGTAGTGAACCCAACAACTTCATGTTGATCTTAGAAAACTCATGGATGATACCGACACTTCTCAATTTAGTAACGAGTGACTCAAATCTGTTGATGAGAGAGGCAATTGATTCTCCTTGAGTATGTTTAAACATGTTGAATTCCTCTTTTAACATGTCCTTTTGGCCTTCCCTCATATTCAGACTTCCTCCAAGCTCAGAATTATAATACATTTTTTTTAAACCGGAAAAACGCGCGTTTAAAACATGTTGGATTAACAGGGAACGCGCGTTTAGCTTCAACGTGGAGAGCTTCGGGAACACGCGTTTAGCTTCAACGTGAATACCTTATGTGCAATTTGTTTGTTGATGCCTTGGGAGTAGGGTGACTATATTTAAAAAATGAATGATATATTTCTTATCTGAAATGGTAAGGACTCTGTAGGTGATATTTCATAAAGTTTATATTTATGAAAACTTTATTTTCAAAGACTTTATGTTGGTTGTTTGTAATATCCTGAATTCCTATTAATAATATTTAATTATTATTTACGTTGGAAGAATTAATTTGAGTTGATAGAAATATAATAATAATATAATCAAAATGATAAAATGATGATAGGCTAAAATAAATGAAATTAAATGATCAACTTAAGATGAAGATGGGTCTAAGGACCATGGGCTTAAGGAGTATAAATATACTCAAACCCTAAATCCTTTCCATCTTCATCATTCTAAACCTTTGCCTACACCATCAAAACACACACAAAAGCCAAACACTCTCTACGCTACTTTATTCAACGAAGACCATCTGATGGTAAGAAATCATTTATCTCAGCTGACCCAACATTATAGAACCCGACACCATAACCCGGGATGCCGAACGATCCGTTTGGATATGGATTTAGCTTTTATCGGGTGTTTAAACCATCAAAAAGAGCTTAAGGGTCACCTTAGCTTGGATCTGGACCACCTAAAGCTACCTAGACCATAATCAATCAAAATCCGAACACACGTGGTTGCTAACGGCGACTAACGGTGCCAGAATCGCTGAAAACCCCTAAAAACGCGTTAAAGATAAGCTGACCTGCACATATCCGGCGAATAAGTATCCCAACGGATATGTGAGGAGCGGATATGTATATACGGGCGTATATGTACAGGTGTACATATACGGCGCGGAGCATATGTCACTGACATATACAACGAATAAGTATACACATATACGGCGCATATGTCACTTGACATATACGGCGGATTCGTAATAGGAAACGTATACGAAGCTTTGAACTAAAGTTTTCTTATGAGGTTTTTAGTAAAGACTTATTAATGAAAATAACCCAGCAATGGGCTCTGCCCCTTGCACCCTGCTGCCAGCGCCCCGTACCCCGTTAACTAGGGGTTTCACTAACCTAGAAATATGATATAAATAGAAGTAGTTAAGTAATGCTTGTTAATTGCTACATAGATAGTCATGCTGAGAAGAGGTGTGACCATAAACATAGAAAGGAACAGTACACATGTGAGTTCTAGCCCCTTCTCTTTTTATGTTTTCGGGGTTGTATGCATACTTGTAAGACTATAAGTATACACTACGTGAAAATTGACCTTCCGCCACACGAAAAAAGTGTGGTCGTAGGCCTTTAGCCACACACATTTGGTTCAGGTCATATGTGGCCAAAGGTCGCGACACCGTGGGTATGATATGGTCACACACAGCTTTTAGTGGCCTTATGTGGTAATAAGTGTGGCTAAAGGGTACATGCATTAGTTGCTGGCCATCAAGAAGCCTCTCCAATAAGTGTGGCTAAACGGCAGAAAATGACCATATGACTATTTACTATGAGTGACCATTGCACGTATAGAACCACATGAATTAATGTTTCAGCCACATGAATTTTATAATAATGTGGCCAATAGGGTTGTGTTAAGCTTGCATTGTGACCTATACCGTGTGGATATAGAAAAGAAATGGCCACTTAAATTTAATAACAGAGTGGCTAATTATATGATATAGACATTGGATATTACATTAAAAGTTGCTAAATATGTTTACTTGCCACTCAAACACTCCTTTGTAGATTATAGTGTGGCTAGTCTTACCGTTTGTCACACATAATGCTTTTCTTAATTTAAAGTGTGGCTATTGTCAAACTTTTCGTCACACATAGTGAGGTACTGTGTGGCTAATCATATCATATTGACACTGGAGGTTATTGTCAGTGTGGCTAAAAATGTGAACTTGCTAGTCAAAAACTCTTTTGTAGTTTGTGGTGTGGCCATTGTCTTACCGTTTGTCACACATAATGCTATTCGTAATTTAAAGTGTGGCTATTGTCAAACTGTTCGTCACACAAAGTGAAGTACTGTGTGGCTAATCATATCTTATAGACACTGGAGTTTATTGTCAATGTGGCTAAAATGTGAACTTGCCTATCAAACACTCTTTTGTAGTTTGTGGTGTGGCTATTGTCTTACCGTTTGTCACACATAATGTTTTTCCTAATTTAAAGTGTGGCTAATGTCAAACTTTTCATCACACATAGTGATGTATTGTATGGCCAATCATATCATATAGACACTGGAGGTTATTGTTAATGTGGCTAAAAATGTAACTAAACACATTAGCATAAATTCAAAACATGTTTTTTCATAAGTTTAACAAAGCCAACAACATAAATTCAAAACAGGTTTACATTACCATACCTTCACTAATAAGTTATAAATTCAAAATATTTGAAACTACTACTAATTACTACCGACCTCAAACTTTCTCATAAGCTCATCAGTTGTTTTTTCCTCCTTTCTTCATTTTCCTTACGTTCTTTTTCCATTTGTTCCATTCGTTGCTCGTTCTTCCAACTCGTTTCTTGACTTCCATTCATTTTCTAGTTCTTTTTTCATTTCGGCTCTAACTTTTTGAACCTAAAATTGTTAAAAATATTAGCATCATAACTAATAAAGGGTTAATGTAAGGCGAAACCTCAAAGCCAAGTAGGGGTGTTCACGGCCCGGTTTTCACGGTTTTTCGTCAAACTATAAACCAAACCGTTGGTAACGGTTTTAATTTATGTAAACCAAAACCAAACCGTATAACTTTTAAACCGAAGCAAACCAAACCGTTACTAACGGTTTGGTTCCGGTTTGGTTTCATGGACCTGAACCCGAACCAACCCGTTTATATATTACACCCACAAAATCAGTATGTAATTTTCATTTAAATATTTAATTATAAACCGAACCAACCCGTTTATGAGTATACCACATGTATATTAAATTATAGTGTTAGCAGTTTTTATGTTACCACATCTATATGAAATATGAAACGGTCTATTTCATTTGCTCTCCCCTGGTTGATATGTTATACCTAATTATATAACAAAATGAAAATGATAAAGATAACTTACAAATGCGTGTTCTGGCTTTTCCGTACAAAAATCAAATCCAACAAGGCTATTAATGTTGAGCTCACCCACACAATACTTTTTCTTGCTTTCTTCGCTGAGGTGGGTATCTAAGAATACTTCAATCCACCTAACTTTTCGACCATGTTCTTTTTCCTAACAAGTTGTAATGTAATAAACATTAAAGCACAAACAATTATAATTTTTGACCTAATTTTTTAAGATTGAATTTCAAATAAAACTAGCTTACCAAGCAGATACGATGCTCATCAAACCCTATTGAACCGCCCGTATGCTGAGATATACTGCCATCATTACCCTCTTTCGTGTGGTTGTCTCTCCCGCTCGCGGACTTCTTTAGCCATTTTTCTGTGTTCCAACCCTATAAAGAGAGAAAAATATATGATACATATATAGAGAAAAATATAAAAATAAAAACTTGAATCGACGCATAGCACAACGACCTTCACGCACAATCACATTAGACAACTGTACTAAAAAGTCCTAACATGTATTCACACATCGTATCATGACAAATCAACCAAACATTTATCATACAACTTAACTTATGATCACTTAGTTCACGAGACAGATTATAACATGTACAAACTGATTTTATTCACTATGAAAAGATGAAGTATAAATTCTACAAAATTTACCACAGTAGAATATTTGAATTAGCTTTCTCAAACAATTTTTATTATATTTTTCTCATACATAAAAAACTCACAATAATTCAAGCATTAAAGATATGTACCAACAATTCAGCAGATTGCACAACAAACACTTTTATAATGGTTTTATCAACTCATTAATCCAAATTGTGCAAGACCAATTGAGTTGTCTTCAAAGCTCATAATACTAATTTTCAGAACTGGAACTAACCCGTTTGGTTTTGTCATTAGGGAGTTATGATGTTGGAAAGACAGACCAGAATATAACTCCTCAAATCAGCTTTGACCAGTGTTTTTGTAAAATTATAAAAACTATTCAAAACTCGTCCAAAAATTATAAACTTTACCTTTTTGGAAACTAAATTCATAGTAGTATATCCTAGAACCAACAATAATTCAATAATCATCGTTTAATATCAAGTTACATACCAATAAATAAACAAAAACGAATCTGTCAGCAATGAAAGAAGATGTACTAAGCTTCAATTACAAGTGAAATACATACCTTTTTAGCGATGAAAGAAGATGTACTAAGCTTCAATTACAAGAAATAACACTTAAAATTGAAAATCCCCAAACTTGGTTCTTAGGGTTCTTCACACTCAACACGAATCCGGAAAAAATCGAGATAGAACTGATGGAAACCGACACCATAGGTGAATTCCTCTCGCAAAAATAATAAGATTAGAGCCCGGAATCAAAGGATTTGGTTAAAAATTGAGTGAGTTAGAGAATTAAAGATGGTGGGTGTAGAGAGATGAAGAAGAAGAAGAAGAAGAAGAATAAGAAGTAATGAAGAGATAGAAAAAAAAGTAGGTTAATTTGAAATTAAATTTAAGAATGAGAGGGTAATTCAAAATTTTTTAAAGAAAAGAGGTGGTGAATTTAATTTGAAATTTTGAAGGAAGTAAAATTAATTGGAAAAAGATAAATTAAATATTGTTATTTTTAATTAAAATAAAGAGTTTTTAGTGTGTGTGTGTGTGTGTGTATATATAACAAATAATTAAACCTTTAATAATTTAACAAATTGAATTTTAAATATAAAAACATATAAAATAAATACAAGTGATATTTATAGTTGCTATAAAAGAGTTGTATAAGAGTGTAGTAATCAGTGTTAACGCCTAATAATAAACCGTACGCTTATTAGTGGGTCATACTAGTTCTTGATCGGTGTTAGTGTCTCATTATAGCATCTATCATGTCACAGTTGCTCTAAAAGAGTTGTATAGGAGTGTCATTAGTCATGGTTAGGTTTTAACGCCCGAAACAAACTATACTTTCGTCAGTATGCCTTATTTGGCTATCATTAGTCATAGAGTCATAGTTAGATATTAGTGTCCCTTGGTTACGTCACAGTTGCTTTAAGAAGTTTGTTTATGACTATCATTAGTCATACTTAGATGTTAACGCCCAAAACATGTCATACATTCATCAATGGGCCTTGAATGGTACTAGTGGCCATTATATCATCTATCATGTCACCGTTGCTACAAGTGGGTTGTATATGAGTGTTGTGAGCCATAGGCATAGTTGGTCGTCATACTTTGCATTAATGGGCCGTCTTGGGCCTTGATTGTTGTTAGTGACCCATTGTAGTCTCTATCATATCATAGTTGCTCTAAAAGGGTTTAATATGAGTTTAGTGAGTCATAGTTTGGTTAACGCCCAACAAAATGTCTTACTTTCATCAATAGGCCTTATTGGACCTTAACTGGTGTTTGTGGCCCATTATAGCCTTTATCACATCATAGTTGCTCTAAGAAGATTGTATAAGTATGTCATTAGTCATAGTTAGATGTTAATGGCCGATAACATGTGATACTTTCATCATAGGTCTTATTGGGCCTTGTTGGTGTTAGTGGCCCATTATAGCCTTTTTCATGTCATAGTCGTTCTAATGGGTCATATTAGGGCTTGAAATGTCTTAGTGGTCTATTATGGCATGTGATATGTAACATTAGATATTTAAGGGTTATATCGTGTTATAGGGAGTCATATTAGACCATAATACACAAAAACAACTCATACATGTCCTAATGGATCATATTGGGCCTTGAAATCTCTAATGGACCATTATGCATATAATTTTAAATTGTGTCATAAGAGGTACAACTCGCATAACCCGTCAATATACATTAAACATAGGGGTGGCAAATGGGTTGGGTTGGGTCGAAATGGGTTATGGGTCGGAACGGGTTATGGGTCGAAACGGGTCAACTAAAAAAAGGGGTTGTTATGGTTCGGGTCGGAATGGATCAGGGTCAAAAGGTTCGGGTCATAACGGGTCTGGGTCAAAATGGGTCAAGGTCGGAACGGGTCAAAACGGGTTTCGGGTCGATTTTTTTTTGAACAAGGACAACGGAGGAAATGTTTTTGTTTTTTTTACATTTTCCGTTTTTTATTTATAATTTGACTTATGATTTTTTTATTAATATTTTTGAATATTTTTTAAATTGTGTCTTAAGACGTACAACTCGCCTAACCCGTCAATATATATTAAACATAGGGGTGGCAAATGGGTTGGGTTGGTTCAAAATAGGTTGGGTTGGGTCGAAATGGGTTATGGGTCGGAACGGGTCAGGGTCGAAACAGGTCAGGGTCGGAATGACTCAATTAAAAAAATCGTTGGTGATAATAAGTAATGTCAACAGTACCAAAAGTCCTAACATGTATCCACACATCACGTATAATATCCTAACATCACGTATAATATCCGTAGAAACTTGTCTTTTAATCAAAGATAGTACATATTTTAAAACTTATTCATAATTCATTATCAATGTTAGAAACTTGCACTTTGATGTGTATTGGTGTCCAAATCCGAGCACTTGATCTTCGGCTTTTCGCTTCCATTTTTGGGCTTCGCCTAAAGCAATCCAATACCAAATATTAGTTATTGCCAATATATAAATATTATATATAAATAAGATATTAAACCCGGAGTAACATTAGTCAAAATATTAAGCCAAACCAGGTCCAGCGTAGTCTATGCCGGCTACCGTTATGCAACTCCAAAGATTCAATTTATTATGTATCGTAACTCGCCCGATTGATCATAAGCTTCGCGTACCTGTTTCTAATCAGCATGATTATAACCCATCAACATAATTACAACCCATTTAAATTAATCTTAATGCTATTTCACGTCTCAACTAAAATTCAACTTTAGAAACGGTTACAACTTTTCAACATATTATTTACAACCCGTCTAAACAACTTAACGAATCATTTCTCTAATTAAATCATGCTACTAATTTAATATTAACGAGTCAAATCTTCATCTAGTTACTATATTATTATTATAATCGACAAGCTGGTCCGAAACCCAAATCAAACCGTACTACACAATGCTAGTACTATTTATATTACAAACACGAGTAATTCCCACTTAGACATTTGGTAGGGTAAACTTCAAACTATAACGAGATAAAACAACCAGTACGCACTAAGTATAGTCAAAAGAATCAACTTGCAATTAATGGGTCAAGGCGGCCCGTATCCATTTGATATTCATAATAAATCAAAACATACTAATAAGACTTGTAACTTCCTAAAATAGATGTAAGATAAACTTACCTTTGTTAGTAGAAGCTTGATTACACTTCGTCCATTTGACTCGTTGGCTTCCAAGCTTCAACATACCTAGCTTGTTAAATTCAACTTTCAACAAGTTAGAATACATAATGTGGACACTCGGCATTAGTATTCTTTATATTTTCATATCACTCTCATTCATACCGAATAATTAACAAGCCAAGAATCATCAATGTGTTCATAAAGTTATCAGTTAAACATTTTCAAGTCATTTATCCACTTCCCTCGTTTTAACGGTTAAATCGGTACATATACGACTAGGCTCTACTTAGCAACTTCATACATTATGGCATTAATTTAAATTAAAGCAGTTATGTCATAATCTACTCTAAACAAGTGCGCACACCATTTATTATTATGAAAAAAAAAACTATTTTCAGTACTGCACCTTTTGTGTAGCACCTATTCACCTCAACTTTTGACCAGTTAAAAGTCAGAACTAACTTAATATGCTCAAAAGTAAAATGTAGTAAACTCACGGAGGTTTCCAAGCATATAATGTTCACCTTTATCGGAGCTACGGTTTGTTATATGTGATTTTTAGCAAAACAGGTCAGCAACCTATTTTCTGTCAAAACAGTATGCTGAATCTGTTGTATTCCTCTAGAAACTAACTGTTTTGAACAATATTTCATCCGAAACAGCTTTTCATGTTCACATATAAAACGTAGTAGACTTAAGGATCTTTTCAAGAATATAAAATACAACTTTCTCGGATTTTTATACTATTTTATATGATTATTCAAATAACAGGACAGCAACATAATTTAACTTCAAACAGCATGATGTCATCATTTTAATCTACTGTTTTGATCCGTTTTAAGTCTTAATTAGCTTATGGTGTTCAAAGATGAAACCTAGTACATCAAAAGAGGTTTTCAAGCATGTATAATACACATTCACCTGATTTTTCTATAATTTATACGAACTTTATTGACAGCAGTAATATGAATTTAACATCTTAACAACTCTTTTAATTCCTTGTTGGTTGAGACATTTTCACAAACACCTTGTGTGCATTCATTTGAAATCATTACTTTAAATCTCTACGCACGATCTGAAATGCCTATTTGCTCACACATTTTAACAATGACCTCTTATTTTTGATGCATTACAACAATCAACTTATGTGTATAGATTATAATCATATAACCACATCCATAAAAGATCTCTAATTTATCAACTGTGTTCATCAAATATGGTATACTCTTGAACACAGTTTGACACTACTATGATAGAATCAACAATTATAACTAGTAATAGATCACATAATCAATATTAACACTATCATTTCATCAATAATCACATAAAACACGTACTAGATCATCATGCATGTAGTGTAGATAACAAAGCCCCAACTTTATGGTTAGAAACACTTACCCAATAATCGATCTACTAGACTATGATTATGTATTTTCTAATGCTCGATTTGAGAAGTGAAATCATCTGTTCTCCTTCTTGCTCGTTCTCTTCTTCTTGCTTGTTTTCTTCTTCTGTCCATACACATCCTGAACATCCAAAAATATACATCACCCACCCTTTTGTTTTATTTCCTCTTTGACCCCTCTTTGGTTTAAAATCCATATTTATAAAAATCTTGAAATTTGGGATGTTACATAATCGTTGTTTAACATCAAGTTACAGACCAATCAATAAACGAGAACGAATCTGTCAACCAACTGATCTCAACAAAACTCAAACCCTAACATTTTTTTGACATCTCTAGGGTTCTAATTAATCATGTTGAAAACCCCCGTTAGATTTGATCGCAGGATGGTTGATGAAGTTTGGAGCAAGAATCAAAGTGATGAAGAAGAGTAATCAGCTTCAATTGATGTTTATAGATTAGGTTTGTAATTGGGAAGAGGTGAAGGTGATGGTACTTAGGAAAAATAAAGCGTTTTAGCCATATAAAACTAAACTACTCTTTGGTCACACAACCTCGTATAAGTGGCCATATATTTTAAGCGTTTTAGCCACATTAATAATAAATACAATGGTTGTTCGTCATATTTCGCCACATTATTAAAAATGTGGCTAACAAATGTGACATTAGGCCACACAACATAATATAAGTGGCTATATCTTTTACCTTTTAGACACATCTCTTATCAATACAGTAGCCGTTCGTCACATTTGGCCACACAATTAAAACATGTGGCTAGTTAAATGTCACAGTTTGTGGCTAATGCAGGTGTTTTTGGTCACATGTATCAAAGATCAAACAAACTATGACTGTAGGTCATATTTCGCCACACGTTTGTATAATGTGGCTAGATTTTGTCACAATTTTTTTCAAAGTGTGGAAAAAAGTACCTGAGTAGGTATAGAATGGTCACATGAAGAATAACATGTGTGGCCAAAACATTGAAGGTTTTCAAACATGGTCAAAGACCTTTTAGCCACACATTTAAGCCGAAGTGTGGCAAATCTCCCAGACCACATGTGTGGCTAAAAGTCGATATTCCCGTAGTGAGATATATTTGTGTATATGATGTGTGAGAATAACTAATGTAGGACTGAAAGAATGTTTGTAAGAATTTTTCATGTGTGTTTAATATGATTACTTGTATGCGTTAATAAGTCAAGTAAAACGTAGGATGCAAGAGTCAGGGTGGCAAGCCCTTAAGAATAGAGTGGCCGACTCTATGATATCGGTGCAAGAATTAGGGCAGAGGACCCTGTGCAAGAATGAATGGTATGTGTAAGACTAAGTATATGTACATGTAAGAAGTAAGAACGTAAGTACAAGTCAAGGGTAGGAATCGTATCTCCGGGTACAGACATGTATTGTAAACGTGTGAGATTAATATATAACTTGTTAAACTATAACTCACTCAGCGAAGCTGACTTTTAGTATGCATGTAGGTGAGTAGGATGAGACAGCTGGCTTGAATGAAGACACATGACATTGGACTGAAGAGGCTGCATCTTTAGTATAATGTTATGATGTTTTAATAAGAATTTTATTATTATCTTTAAAGACAAAAGTTTGAATGATCTATCTACTCTAATAAATGGATAACTATTTTTGCCATTTGTCACTCTTAGAGCACTCCTCATCCTTTTTAACCCATTTTCAAGACATGGTTCGTTTTTCGGATCGGTCTGGGTCTTTACCCGACTCAACAATGGATTTCGGATCTACATTATCGTTTAAACCCGGTTTGCTTTACCGAACACAATCGTAACCCTCCTTAATTACAAACCCTAGAACACCTCTTCTGTCGAATTGGAGATTATGAGAATGGATAAAGAGCAGATGAAGATGGACCAGCAATAGGCCTCATGACTGGTGATTCTATGTTCATTATTCACGATCGAGGAAATAGTTAATATAATTTATTGTTTTACATATGGACGAAATTATAAGATTTAACCAAAAGCAAAAATCATATCGTTTTTTTTTGTTCCATGTTCAAACCTACATGATTTAAAAGTGGAATATGGAAACATTTTTTTTCCTTTGATACATGTTTACGAAGATTACTTGTATTTAATAGATCAATTTCAACAAAATGTTGATTACAAGAGGGCTGGCCCTTTACTTCTAGAATAATTCATCGACTATGTTCCTTTATGTATAAGGTTGGATTTTTTTGTTGTTTTGGTTCCTAGTGTTGATAAACAGATTGTGTTGGTACATGAGATTTTTTTATTGTAATCTCTTATTAATATGATTTCAACTTAATTGGTGGTGTATGATAAAAAAAAAAAGATTGTTTTTACATATTGTATGAGTACGGGGAAATTGTGTTCAGACTTCAAATTTGTGATAATTTTCAACATATCATAAGTTGTTCATTACTGTTTGTATTAGGTCTTTTTCCATTTCTGGTAATATTGTCGTATAAGTTGTTCATCATTGTTAGTAATTTTGTATAATTTTGTATAAGGTAAGATCTTGTTTTGGTTGTGCTCACAACCCGCTCAATGAAATGCCTCTGCTACCGAGTTTATTTTTTCTTGCATGCATCTAGGCATTGGTTCTTTGTCAGTTTGTCATTATTGTTTACTATATGTGGGTTGTTTGTATTAGGTTTGATATCTTAATTAAAAAAAATATTGGTTTAGCAAAATTATACATATATGTATAATGCTTATTATTTAATTTTATACATGTTATTCTTTATATACATATACAATTAAGATAAATGATAATGCACATTATTTAAATCAAGATTAAATGAAAATATACATATGTGCATAATTGGTTTTTTAATAAAACAGGATGAAAAATAAAAATTTTGGTTTTTTTACCTTTTTAATTTTTTTTGTTTTATATTTTTAAGAGATTTTTTTATGGTTAAAAATGGTTCTCAAAATTCTTAATTTCAAAATTTTCTCTTAGGATCTTCATCTTATATATATATATATATATAAAGGATAGAATACGAAAATCCTTTATCGTACAATAGGTACGTGACATTCTGGAACGTCCATCTTCAATTACGATGCTAACCCTAAAATCACAATTACGCAAGCCAGCCTTCGTCAACCTCTTCTCTTGTCGATTCCGTCCACCTTCACCACCGCCGTTCAACGATTCCGTCCACCATCCACCTTCGCAACCACCATCTTTTTCCGACACAACCATCAATCGTTGCTCACAGGTTAGTTGTCAAATTGAGTGATTGAAATTGGTGAACCTAATTAATCAATTAACCTTGAAATCGATCCAATTAATCATAAATTTGAAGCTTTAATCGATCAATTTTGATAAACTTTAAACCTGAACTTTTAAAGGTTTAACCTTTGAACGTTTAAAGGATGTGAAATTGTTGAACGTAGTGTTTTTAACCTTGAGCGTTTAAAGTTTTTGTGAATTTTGCTTGAACGTTTTAGTGAACGTATTTCGCGTACGTAATGTATGTTAAGCGATTATTGTACGTTTAATCACCCCTATATATATATATATTCATTTACATTTTCAATAATTGTTACTTAATCGTGTTTCTATTTACATTTTCGAATATGTTCCATTCATACGAATGGCTATATGTGTACCTATCAAGAGTTACTAACAGACATATATTAAAGATCTCAGTTTTTAATAAACAAGGTGCTTTGACCAATACAATCACAAATGCTACAAGGAAATTTTTACTTATTTGTAATATATTTGTGTAATGTTTGTTTTGTAATTCACTTAATTTTTAATGTATATTGTAATTGTATTAATAATATAAGATAATTTTGTTTTTGATTGTATTTCTGTTTAAAATTTTAATAAATTACCCGTGTAATACATGGGCCTCAAACTAGTTATGTAATATATGATTAAAGTTTTATAATCAACAAAAAAGTTTTAATTCACTATGATATTTAGAATTCTGTTTATGAGTAAATCCAACACCAAAGTAGGGCACCAAGATCGAGGCCTTACATAATTTTAGTGTTATTAGATTAACATGTTGATCCAGAAAATAACGTTGAGAGAGTAAACGAGTTAGGTGACGCGGGAGTGCAGACTCGATTTAATTCTAAATGTTATTTGGGATATTTAATAACATTTGGTTTATTAGTTTAGCACTTTGGCTAACGTGCTATGTTAATTGAGCTTAATTGGTGGCATTATTGTTTTAATAAAAACAAAAGGTTGGAATCGCTTTATATAGGCCGATGGTTTTTCCGTGCAGATTAATTGACCGATATAAAGATATACAGAAAATAACAGACAGTTACAAGGGTTCTCTTTAGTTCATCAATTCACATAATAATAACGATTCAAGTCTATGTGCAGAATTATCTGTCTTATCCGATAAATCATTGTGTGTAACCTACAAATAGGTTTACCTAATAGTGATAAGTGATTAATCCAAGTTGCAATTTTAGCATCATACAGTCACATATGATATTACCAGGTTGGTTTGTTAAATAAAAATTATATTGAACAAAAGGTCCCAATTATAATAGAAAGGCAAGTAAGTGGAAAACCAGCTATGCCGCCACCCCTTTTGAATGACAAACCCCTTCCTAGCTAGTAAAAACAAAGTTATAGTTCTTTGGCGTCGATAAGTTATGGTACACGATCCACTAAACTCTTTTTAGAATGTAACGGCTTCGAGGCAATGGATCCAAATGTATCAAAGGCAAAAGGAATGTACACATGATAATTCTCGGCACATGCTTTCTCATGCTTTGCAATTTTTTCTAATTCTGCCTTCAACACGGCCTGCCTAACAACAAACAGCTGTCCTTGAGCCCAAAAGGGATACTCTTGTAAGTCTATACAAGCGTGCTTTCGTACCATCTCCCTTCAAGTGGATCCGACGAGAAATTTACAGGAGCTTCTTTTTTGTCGCGATCCCTGCTCATTTTAACAAATCACAAAGGGCATCTTTTACAATTTTACCACATTATGTCTATATTTAAACCTCGGAAGCTCCTTGCAATGAACTGCATGTTCACCAAAATTATCCAAATAAACTTTACGGCAAACAAGGCATGGCTCATCAACTGGGAACAATGGGATCAGTATATAACACTTTGTTTCATTCAATAATTTCTTTGGTTATAGGCTACAAAATATACAACACTCTATGTCTATTGTTATAATTAATAAATTTTAAGGTTCGTAACAATTATAATTACATACAAGCAAGACTTTGTTTTACAAAAATAAAGTAACTATTTTACTAAAAAATAGTATGTTCAGAGTTTTGGTCATTATGGTTTGATCTAAAATATACGTGTGACACTCTTAATCACCTTGGCAAACTATTCAAACATATTATAGCCAAAAGTCAGGTTTTAAAATCTTAAACATGGGTATATTTAGGTTATTGAAAACCACTCTTTTTATCATTTTGATATTATATATATATATATATATAGGTAGAATCTAGAGAGAACTCTTCTTAAAGAGAGAACTAGAAAACTAAAAGAATTATTTGTAACTATTTTTAAAAAAATATTTTGTGATTTTTTTTCTTTCCTCCTTCTGATAAGATGATATTGTTACTAAAAAAACCTAAAACTTGTCAGTGTAGTGCATATGTGCGCTAATGCCTATTTAATATATACAATAGTGTTTTATTGCATATAATACAACACAATTGCATTATACAATACACACTATTGAATATATGCAAATACAACACTAATAATTGTATGCAATACACACTATCGTATACATGTAATACAACACTAGTGCACGTATGCACTATATCGATTTTTTTTATTTTTGTATATAATACAACACTATTGCACATATACAATACAAACAAATGCATATATGCTAATCAACACTATTGCACATATAAAAATACAAACTAGTACACATATGCATTAAAAAACGTCAATGTATTGCATATATGCATTACAATGAGATTTTTTTAATAGTCTTATATTTTTATATTTTTTTGTGATGAAGAATAACAACAAGTAAGAAGGATGAGAGAAAAAATTTTAAAATTTTTTTAAATTAAATTAAAAATACTTTATTATTAGTTTTCTAGTTCTTTCTCTAAGGAGGAGTTCTCTCGATCCTTTCCACGTATCGACAAGCAATCATCCTTACATTACATACAATATCCATATCTTTATTTATAACCTAACGATACGTGCAATATCCGAAGATCGTTCACGTATCGTCAAACAATCATTCGTATCTATCGCATATATCATACTTGGCATACACTTACCATTCAAGGTAAGTGTATTAACTATCACATCGGGTATGCACACAGCCCCGAAAACATAACAAGGAAGTAGGGCTAGAACTCACCTGAACTTGGTTAATTCTTCCGTTAATGGTTATTCCTTCTTGAGTTATGCACAACTAACTGTATAACAATTACACGTATCAATTACCTATCGCTACCCAGAACATGTCTCTAGTCTATTTATAACCCTCAACAACGAATGGGGTCCGGGGCAGCGCCCCAGCAGTGGGGTCTAGGGGTGGCAGCCCCTAGCGGGGTCCAAGGGGCAGAGCCCCTGGCTGGTCGAGCTACCAGGTCAGCTTGGAAAAATTTTATTTCCATTAACTGTCTTAACACATTTTCCATTAGAATATTAAATTATTATTTAATCCGCTAACTCGTTCTCTATAATGAATTAAGCTTGATTCGTTGTCTAATTCGCTATTCTGGTTCGTTATCCTCACATAACGAATTGGCAAGTAACGAATCACCAGGTTCGTTACTTGATTCGTTATCTGAACATCATCTTAGCATAGCGAATGAGCATATAACGAATTACCAGATTCGTTATTTTATCTAACGAATGGATAGATAACAAACTAGGAGCTCATCAAGTCTCACGAATTGGGTCCCATTCGTTATAAATGCGTTACAAACTGGTCAATCATAACGAATCATCTATGTTCTTATCTAGACTTTGACTCAGAGGTCAAAGTCAAAATTGATAAGAACAAATGACAGTCAACAGGTATTAGATATGCATTACTCCTTTGTTTCATAACCAAATATCATGATTTAGGTATCATTGGAACCGTCTATGTAGCGCCTACAAACCCCAAGGGTCCAATCTTTCAAATATCAGTGTTTACATGGTGCGATTTAAGCATCTATAATACAGGTTTCTTTAAGTTAACATTTAACCCATCAAACGTTAGTCAATTTCAATGAGTTTAGATTCGTTGGATTCGTTTTTACCATACTAAATCAGATATGAGATTTTCGAATGAATTCGAACCTAAATGAACGATTTCTAAACATAAACGTACCTTAAACAAGTTGAACTACGAACACGATTAAGCCCTGATGTTGTTTTGGTTCGAACTACGAACTACGAACACGATTTCTAAACGGGTTCGTGTTTGTGGATAATGTTTGTGTGTGTTTCTCAAGGTGTAGGCTATGGTGTAGTGATAAATAATAATGGAAGGGATTAGGGTTTAAGGGGTATTTATACTCCCTTAAGCCCATGGACCTAAGACCCATCTTTCCTTTTTGGTTCATAATTAATTCTATCTACATAGCCTACTTGAACCATCTTATTATTACGTTATCATTTCTCTACCAATTCTCGTAAACTTTTCCATCATTAACGAATAATGCATTAATTATTATTCTTGGAAATTTTGGGATGTTACAAACTTTCAACGAAATTAACATCTTTTATACAATTATTCGATAGATAATCCAAAGTTTAAAATGAAAAAATCATTAACTACTAAATAGTTCTTTATAAACCACATTTGTAGTTTTGTTTGTAACTTTACCGTCTTTGTCTAATATAAACAATTTAACACCGTCTCTACCCTTCTCTCGTGAAATCCCTATGCAATTGCTTCTTTGGTATTTATCGTGACAACTATTAAATATAAAAATAGAAGAATGGTTATAAAAGTATTTGGTATAACTTATGAAATAAAGTGTGAATACATGTACTTTATCCAAAAATTAAATGAATAGAAAAAAAGTAACATGTGTTATTTGAGTTTGTACATATTGAACCTTGTTTAGTAGTTGGCGGTTCATTTTCTTCTTCAAAGTATAATCGATTAACATTAAATGATGTGATTGGAAAAGTAATTGCATAGGTAATTGTTATTAGAATAAAATAAGCAAAAAATTTATTAAACTTAACATATTTTAAAAACAAATTATTGTCTATACTAACATATGTTAGATTTTGTAAAATATTAAAAAAAAATTGTTATGTAATATGTTAATGTAATTATAAAGATATTTGGTTGTTAAAAAGGAAACATATAAAAATAAAATGGAAATATACAAAATAACAATCTTAATTCTTATCATTCTAATTTGTAATCATTTTGACATAATTTTTTGTTGTTAATATAAGTATACATTTTTAACATAGAAATATGTTAAAATGAGTATCTACATGTTCAATTTTGTAAAATACATAGCGCATAGCAAAAAATATGTTTACTTAAAATTAACATTTATAGTACATCTCAAAACTTGGTGTAAATATTATAATTGAATCCAACAAAATATTAAATAACATATAAATATATGAAAACGTATTAATGAATAGTCATTTTAAAATATTACCGTTGGATATGATACTCAATGGTTCTCTTTCCGTTGACGTTGCACGTTTTTAAAAAATAAAATAATATAACATTAGAGAGTAAACAAATAATATTAAAATGACTAACTGTTTGTATTATTTCTCTTATTGGAAGAGGAGGACTCAAAACAATACATTTTATGGATTTTGAAGACATCTAAAATAAAATATAATAAGGCTTTCATACCAACAAATAGGAAACTATAACATCCCTAAATTTCTCGTTAACCGAACGTCACGCGTGTAAGGTTTGTAGATTAATTTCCCGGGGTTCTCTTGGGGGCTCGGGGGCCTAAGGACATGTACAAGATGTATTATAATCAGTTTGGGAACAAGGGGGCGATATTGCAAAATGTAGGGACTGTAAGATCCCAAAATTCTCGTAAACTGAATAATACAAGCGTAGCGTTTGTAAGTTAATTTCTCGGGTTTTGCTTGGGGGCTTGAGGACTCATGGACATGTACAAGGAGCATTATAATCAGTTTGGGAACAAGGGGGGCGAGATTGCAAAGTGTAGGGACCAAAGGTGTAACATTTTAAGATATTAACCTAAACCTTTCCCTCCCCCTAACACAATCTGGCCGCTACTTTTACCACCACCAAAACCTTCGTTTTTGAACATGTTAATTCAATTCCAAGCTGCTGGAGGTCGTTGAAGGTGTCTACTACACTCTCATGATCTTAAATTCCATTATCTCAATCGTTAAGATGATCAATTAAGTCGTTTCTTGAACTAAGGATGGATCCGAATTAAATTTGTTTGGCACGCTCCCGAGGTCAAAAGTTGGAGTTTTTGGTGTCAAAAGTTCCCCAGGTTTTTCAATTATATCATACTAAAATTTCATGGAATTTGGAGTTGTTTTGGTAGATCAATTGTAAAAAAACGAAAATTAGGGTTTTGTCGGGTTTAAAATCGTAATTCTTGCAATTGGGGTGCTATTTGAAGAAATTGTCAACCCAATCAGTTTTTGGTGTCTCATGTTAGTTTTTGAACAGTATGAAAATTATTTTTTTGGTCTTAGGGGCTGGTTTGGTTGATGACACCTTAATCGATTTGAAAGAGCGCGTAAAATCGGTTAATTGCTAATGAATCTGGAAAATGATGAGATTTCAAACCCTACCAACTTGGGTGGTTAAAAATTGATGGGAAGGCTGTAAGAATCTCAAGTTTTATCCAAATGGGGCTGGTTTGGTTGGTGGTTGGTTAATCGGTTCGATTACGCACGAATTCGACTCGTTTAACGTAAAACAGACATAGTTTGGGAACCGTTGGTGGTGTTTATTGTAAAGGGAGTTTTGGTAAATCAAGGACTTCGGGGACTGGTGTAAATGAATATGAATTTTGGGTATGACTATGGGTCAATCCAATCCCGTTAGGACGTCTCGTATAGCGAGCGAGTCGTGTCGGTCTTGTTAGTGATTGTTGTGTGCTTTAACTTGGCAGGCTAGTGGATTATGAGTGGTTAGCTAGAGGATCCAGTTGCGATGTTTATGTGAACCATATCAGGTGAGTTTCATGATGCCCGGTTTTAACTATTTTACGTTTGGGCTAGCATACACGTTTTATGACGATTTTACCCTTTTGAAGCATTTGAATGATATTGCATAGTTTATGTGATTTTTTCTATCTATGCTTGTAAGATTGAAAGTTTCATGTTTATGTGTGTGTGTGGCCACCACGTTTATGTTTTTGTTAAGCCGTGACCGGGTCGAAGCGAATGTATGTAAAAATTCCTTGATTTCCCTGTTTTGGGTTAAGGTGAATGTGTTCCAGGAGAGGAAGTATTGTCCTTGGGGCGAATGAATGTAAAATCCCCTAACAGTTTATCTGTCCTTGGGGTGAATGAATGTAAAATGCTCTAACAGTTTATCTGCCCTTGGGTTGAAGGTTAATCGGGTCCTTAACTTTGTGTTTTGGACTTGATGGAATGCGACCCGTGTTACGTGCTTGACTGAGGAAAGTTTATTTACTGATTTATTGATGTTATTTATATATCATTATGGAAGTCGTATGTTTAACACCTTGGTTGGTCTTTAAAATAATTTAATGATTAAAACATGAACTCACTCAGCTCAAGCTGACTTTGCGTGTATGTTAGAATGATTTTTCAGGTTACATGTGGTTGGGATTACTTCTTGGAGGTGCACAAGACTGCCGAGGTCCCGGGGCAGTTCTAGTCGATGTTCTTCGTTATGCTATCATTTTTGAATGTTTTAAATTACAATTTTGTTTTAAGGATAATATGTTTCTAGTGGAAGCCCATTTCTATTTTTGATAATTAAGACAACCATGGATGACCTTTTCTTGTTTTAAAAAGAAATAACGTTTTGAATGTTTCGTTGACTATTCCGCTGCAATGGTACTCTGAATTGGATTATTAAATTTTGTGAAACTGATTTATCTTTTAATAATTTAATTGACAATTTTATGTCTTAAGGATAATAATTTGATGTTTTGTAAATTTTCGCTGCAAGAATACTGTGTAATGAAATTTCGGATTTAAGAAACCAGTTTAACCTTTATTTTTGAAATTGTTTGGAATGATTACCAACTGTAGGACACCCGAATTTCGGGGTCTACGAGTTGGTATTAGAGCCAACGTTCAAGATATCCTGGCATATTTCGTTGCTTGGACTCGAACAATTACGAGAGGGACTAGAATTGCCAACCATGGGTAGCTGCACTCCAAGAGGTAATCCTTACATTCAATGTATGTTAAGCTGTTTTCTTTCTTAATTGTCGATGTGCTAGATAAAATATTAATGTAGTCATAAACAAGAAGTATTTAGAACGGGTAGGTATAGTAAACAATTAATAACACTTGATCAACATTATTAGCAGTTTACCCTTACTTTCCATGTGCTAAATACGACTTGTGGTTGATTACGTGAAGATTTTATCTTCGTAGGATTAAGGCATGAATGGTTAGGGTTTAGTTAGAGGCGTCATATCGGGAGCCGTGGTGGTTGTTAGCCATAACGGACTAGAATTGTAGGGAGGATTCACTAGTTTTAGATAATGATAATCCTGAGGAGTAAGTTCGTTTCGGTGTAAGCCGTTGTGGAGGAGAGTTATCGGGTTGTGCGTAATATAATGCCTGAAATGTTTGCTGAGGCTGTGAATGTGTCGAATGTTCTGATAAGAATAAGGATAAAAGAAAAGATAATGAAGGTGGTCAGAGAATGTGGAGGACTTGAGATGAGGTTCATAAGACACGTTATTCCATTCATTCGGGCGCAGAAAAGATGCACCAAGACTTTAAGAAGATTTTTTTTGGAGGCCAGCGATGAAGTATGATGTGACTCCGTATGTAGGTAAGTGTTTGGCGGGTTTGCAGGTTAAGGTTGAGCACCAGATGCCATATGAGAAACTCCAAACCTTTAGGACTTCCAGGATAGAAGTGGGAGCACCTTGGTATGGATCTTATAACTAAATTGCCATGTACGCCTAAGACAGGGTATGCTACCATTTGGTTGGAGGGGAAGCACCACAGAGGCTCCAAGGCTTCTTAAGAATCCGAGTATGGGATAAAGAGACTCTACCCGATTTTGTTTCCGGATGAGTGGGATTCGGGGACGAATCCCATTATAAGGGGGTACACTTGTAACATCCCTAAAGTTCTCGTTAACCGAACGTCATGCGTGTAAGGTTTGTAGATTAATTTCCCGGGGTTCTCTTTGGGGTTCGGGGGCCTAAGGACATGTACAAGATGTATTATAATCAGTTTTGGAACAAGGGGGGCAAGATTGCAAAGTGTAGAGACTGTAAGATCCCAAAATTCTCGTAAACCGAATAATACAAGCGTAGCGTTTGTAAGTTAATTTCTCGGGTTTCGTTTGGGGGCTTGAGGACTCATGGACATGTACAAGGAGCATTATAATCAATTTGGGAACAAGGGGGCCGAGATTGCAAAGTGTAGGGACCAAAGGTGTAACATTTTAAGATATTAACCTAAACCTTTCCCTCCCCTGACACAATCTGGCCGCTACTTTTACCACCACCAAAACCTTCGTTTTTGAACATGTTAATTAAATTCCAAGCTGCTGGAGGTCGTTGAAGGTGTCTACTACACTCTCATGATCTTAAATTCCATTATCTCAATCGTTAAGATGGTCAATTAAGCCGTTTCTTGAACTAGGGACAGATTCGAATTAAATTCGTTTGGCACGCTTCCCGAGGTCAAAAGTTTGAGTGGCGTCAAAAGTTCCCCAGGTTTGCCTATTATATCATACTAAAATTTCATGGAATTTGGAGTTGTTTTGGCAGGTCAAATGTAAAAAAAACGAAAATTAGGGTTTTGTCGGGTTTAAAATCATAATTCTTGCAATTGGGGTGCTATTTAAAGAAATTGTCAACCCAATCAGTTTGTGGTGTCTCATGTTAGTATTTGAACAGTAGGAAAATTATTTTTTTGGTCTTAGGGGCTGGTTTGGTTGATGACACCTTAATCGTTTTGAAAGAGCGCGTAAAATCGGTTAATTGTTAATGAATATGGAAAATGATGAGATTTCAAACCCTACCAACTTGGGTGATTAATTATTGATGGGAAGGCTGTAAGAATCTCAAGTTTTATCCAAATGAGGCTGGTTTGGTTGGTGGTTGGTTAATCGGTTCGATTACGCACTAATTCGACTCGTTTAACGTAAAACAGACATAGTTTGGGAACCGTTGGTGGTGTTTTATTGTAAAGGGAGTTTTGGGTAAATCAAGGACTTCGGGGACTGGTGTAAATGAATATGAATGTTGGGTATGGCTATGGGTCAATCCAATCCCGTTAAGACGTCTCGTATAGCGAGCGAGTCGTGTCGGTCTAGTTAGTGATTGTTGTGTGCTTTAACTTGGCAGACTAGTGGATTATGAGTGGTTAGCTAGAGGATCCAGTTGCGATGTTTATGTGAACCATATCAGGTGAGTTTCATGATGCCCCTTTTTAACTGTTTTACGTTTTGGGCTAGCATACACGTTTTATGAAGATTTTACCCTTTTGAAGCATTTGAATGATATTGTATAGTTTATGTTATTTTTACTGTCTATGCTTGTAGATTGAAAGTTTCATGTTTATGTTATGTTTATGTGTGTGTGGCCACCACGTTTATGTTTTTGTTAAGCCGTGACCGGGTCGAAGCGAATGTATGTAAAAATTCCTTGATTTCCCTGTTGGGTTAAGGTGAATGTGTTCCAGGACAGGAAGTACTGTCCTTGGGGTGAATGACTGTAAATCCTTGGGTGAATGAATGTAAAATCCCCTAAAAGTTTATATGTCCTTTGGGTGAACGTTAATCGGGTCCTTAACTTTGTGTTTTGGACTTGATGGAATGCGACCCGTGTTACGTGCTTGACAGAGGAAAGTTTATTTACTGATTTATTGATGTTATTTATATATCATTATGGAAGTCGTATGTTTAACACCTTGGTTAGGTTTAAAATAATTTAATGATTAAAACATGAACTCACTAAGCTCATGCTGACTTTGCGTGTATGTTAAAATCATTTTTCAGGTTGCACGTGGATGGGATTACTGCTTGGAGGTGCACAAGACTACCCGAGGTCTCGAGGCAGTTCTAGTCGATGTTCTTCATTATGCTATCATTTTTGGATGTTTTAAATTACAATTTTGTTTTAAGGATAATATGTTTCTAGTCGAAGCCCATTTCTATTTTTGATAATTAAGACAACCATGGATGACCTTTTCTTGTTTTAAAAAGAAATAACGTTTGAATATTTCGTTGACTATTCCTCTGCAATGGTACTCTGAATTGGATTGTTAAATTTTGTGAAACTGATTTATCTTTTAATAATTTAATTTATAATTTTATGTCTTAAGGATAATAATTTTATGTTTTGTAAATTTCCGCTGCAAGAATACTCTGTAATGAAATTTCGGATTTATGAAACCAGTTTAACCTTTATTTTTGAAATTGTTTGGAATGATTACCAACTGTAGGACACCCGAATTTGGGGTTTACAGAAATACTAAACATGTTGACATAAAAGCGTATATAGGATGACGCATGATTATATATATTTAAAAAAGGATTTAACTTCAAAAAAATAAACATGCATACCTTTGTCTACTACAAAAGTATAATATCCGGTTAACTTAAAACGGCATGAAGAACTTCAAAATCTTGCATCTCAAACTTCATAAACAACCAAGTATAAACATTGACATATTGTGTTTAATATATAGTGTGTCAAATGTAACTCAAGAAAATGTATTGAATATATAGTGTTTAAGTTTACATATGTTAGGGGAAGACTAGGCTATTTGTTTGCCAAAAATTATGTCTTTCTTGTACAAAGACTATATAGAATAAGTTAAGGTGTAATTGTTTAACCAAATTAACATAATATTAAAGTGATTAAGAAAATCACAAATTAAACACCGATTGGGTCGTATTGCCATAATTTGAAAGTCAAGTCTAACTTTTTTATTTTTGTACAAGTTCAAAAATGAAAAAATGAAATGACTTTAATTTCGAAGGGACTCTAATATAGAATTAATATATCTATATGTATTCTAACTTTAATTTAGAAGTGTTAATTAACCGTTACGTAAATTATACATTTTATACGTTAACATAATATCGTTCAACAACTTTATTAAACATTTACACATATAAAATAAACGTCAAATAAGTAATCAATAATTTAAACCCATTAACAAAATTCACTCTTTGATTTATTAAATGGTTGAGTGAGTTAATATTATTTAAAATTTAACCAAAATAATAAGTTACAAATCCACATTTAATGATAAATTTAAATACTTCCAATGAATCCATATTCTTAAAACAGAATGCGGGTTTGGGGTTATACGATGCATTGAATGGTTTTTTAAAAATTATTTTGTTTTAGAATTATTTTATTGTGAGGAAAAATATAGAAGCTAATTGTTGATATAAGTAGAATGAATTGAAAATTACCAATAGGAAGATGCCATGTGGACTTAAACTCAATTCTTTTAATAGTATAGGTAGATTATAATGAATGAATGAATAAAAAGTATGGTGCTAAATAATATTAACCTCTTAATAGTCAAATTATGTAACACCGAAATTACTTTATTTGAATTGGTTTTTATATGAACTTTACTAAATTGTGACATTTAAATGGAGTGTGGTTGTATTTATTAACAATGGAAATAAGTCTATTAGTATAATTGGATACATATTTTGTACGTTATTTTTATATAAGCAATACCTGGTTGACTAATGAATCCAAAAATTGAATATATTAAGTATTTGAATATTTAAGGTTGTTTGAACTTTTTAAAATAGAAATATTTTTATTTCTCTAATTCAATACAATGTTTGTGCCTTAATTTTTGATACATAATAATAAAGGTGTTTGACTAAGGACTCCATGATTTACTATTTTATTTAATATCACAACCATCTAATGTAACATCCCGAAATTTCCAAAATAATATTAATTATATTACTTAATAATAGATGGGAAGTTTACTCGGGTTGTCAGGAAATAAATAATAGAGTAGGAGTTGGTATGGGTCGGGCTAGTGTTGGGTAATGGATGTGGGTTATGGACTTGGATTAATGGAGATGGGTTAAATGAGAGTGGGCCTTAGGTCCATGGGATTTAAGGGATATAAATATCCCCTAAACCCAAAATATCTTTCATTCCATTTGTTTTCTAACACCCCAAAACACATACACCACACACCACAACTTCGCCGGCCGGGCCAAGGGAAGAATCGGGCAGATCCGAGAGAGAGAGAGAGAGAGAGAGAGCGGTTGGTTGTGATTAACAAGTAAACAAGATCCAAACAAGCTCAAAAAGGTATGATTCTTGATCTTTGAAGTTTAAAGATCCAAGCTTCTTAGTGTATAAGCGACCGAAAATGGTCAGGAAGCGTAGTGGGTGATATTGAACCATAGAAAGGGTGTTAAAATCGCTCAAAATGCTGGAAAGAAACCGAACAGCGGCTGTCTGGGCAACTTCGCCTGCATCTGGGCAACTTCGCCTTCAAAGCGATGAACTTCGCCAGCAAGCTAAGTTCGCCTGATGGCGACTTCGCTGTAACGTTAAGTTCGCCTAACTGGTAACTTCGCCTGAGGCCAAGTTCGCCTGATGACAACTTCGCCTGAAGCTAAGTTCGCCTGATGGCAACTTCGCTGTAAAGCTAAGTTCGCCTAGCTGGTAACTTCGCCTAAAGCTAAGTTCGCCTAAGGTTAACTTCGCCTAGAGCTAAGTTCGCCCGAGGGTTAACTTCGCCTAAAGCCAAGTTCGATTAGAAAATAAATTAAAAGTGATAAGTAAAAGTAAGCTAATACTAGGCCACCAGATTAGATCAGGCGAGTATTGATACGTGTAACTTGTACAGTCAGCCGAGCTCAGTTAAAGAAGGGATTTACAGCTACCAGAGGAAGAAGCAGAGTTCAGGTGAGTTTCTAGCCCCATTCCTTGTTATGTTTTCGGGGCTGTGTGCATACTCAATGTGATAGTTAATACACTTACCTTAAATGGTAAGTGTATGCCGTGTATGATATATGTGATAGATACGATTGATTGCTTGACGGTACGTGAACGATCTTCGGATATTGCACGTACTGTCAGGATATAAATAAAGATATTAATATTGTATGTAATGTAAGGATGACGTATGAACATTATGAATGAAAGCTTGTCGGTACGTGAACGGTCTTCGGATATTGCACGTATCGTCAAGGGAAGTGATTAGCTCCTTACATGGATATTAAATAATAACTTATAGATAGTGTTCCTTCTATGGAAAGTATAGTGTTCCTTCTATGGAAAGTATAGTGTTCCTTCTATGGAAAGTATAGTGTTCCTTCTATGGATAGTAAAGTGTTCCTTCTATGGAAAGTATACAGAGTGTTCCTCCTATGGAAATTATATATAGTATGGTAATGGTAATGGTTCTTTTAATAGATATTACGTGACGATCCTCCTATTGATATTTATACGAGGTTAAGGTAGTAATATGTGTCTTCGGATACGGGAAGAAATATATGGGAATAAATTGTATGTTGCCAGATTAACTAGAACTCACTCAGCGTAGCTGACTTTTAGTATGCACGCAGGTGAGCTGATTATAGAGTTAGCATGAGGTTGACACACGGCATGGATTGAACGGCTGGCATCTGAAGAAAGAAGTAAAGATGTTTTAAATATAAAGTTTTGTGTTATGGTATCAAAGAAAAGATTTAATGTTTTGTAACAAATGATTGATGTTTTATATTCCGCGAAAAGTTTTAATAAACTCTGATTTGAAGAACTGTGTTTATGAGTAAATCCGACGCTAAATTAGGGCCACCGGGTTCGGGGCCTTACAAGTTGGTATCAGAGCAAAGTTCGAGAGATTTAAGCATCCTACATGCTTAGACTCGAACAGAGAATGGGATTAAAGTAAGAAATGAAAGAAGATTCCAGTTCAAGATAGCCATGTGTCGCACAAGCAAGCTCGGTAAAGGTAAAAGTATATGATTAATTTCATGTATAACGTAAGAATGTGTAAGGAAGTTAGCTTAATTGCTATAGAAAGAATGTTTGAATGTTAGCTAAATTGCTAAAAAAGGAATGTGTGTATGCTAGCTTAATTGCTAAGGATAAGAATGTAGGTTATATGTATGATTATGGTTGTGTGTGAAGTAGAAACTAGCACAAGTGAAATCACAAAGGGAAATATGTAGAACCTGAGGAGTAATGTTAAGAGTTAATTACACTTGGCCACTGTCATTAACTATTTACCTTACGAATCATGTGCTAAATAATTCCTAGAGAGATAACGTTTGTGTTTCCTTAGAGATATGATAGATGACCGATACAAAGGAGGTCGTACTGGACGCTGTGGTAAAATACGTTCCAACCAGACACCCTTTTTGAAGAGGGTGACAAAGCGATGTACGAAAGCAGCAGGACTTCAACTTTAGGAAGTATTGAAGAAGGACCACACTTGGAGCTTGTAGTAAAATATTAATGGAGTTGCTAAAATTGTATCGCACTACAATGCCAAAAATGTTCTCTGAAGCATCAAATGCAGCTCGAACTGGGAAGTCCAAGTGGAGGCAACATGAAAGAAACGGAGATAACCCAACTAGAATGAGTCAAGAAATGTAGTATGTCTGCAATGGTTAACTCCATAAAGAAACTTGCTGGGATCGGGAGTAACGAAGCGAATGATGAGGAAGCGGAGGTGATTGAGAAGGACGGTGATTGTCAAGATATCCTGAGTAAACATGCATGAAAGGATGAGGCTACATAGTGTAGTGAATATGAAAGAAGACGCTAAGAAGAATCTAGTTGTGTACCTGAGACCATATGGAAGAGACCACTAGCGATACTTTCGTTAAAATATGAGGATGGTTAAGAATTGTAAGGTAGAATTAGAAGGATGTGAGTTCCTTGCTACTCTTTATGATTGACCTTAAGAGAGTTCGATGTCGTTTGGGACTGGATTTGACGTTTGAGCTTAAAGCTCGTATAGAAGGTAAGAATGAGTTGATAATGTTTAAGTCTTTGGATGAAGGTCATAAGTCTAGATGTCGGTTATAATGAAGGCGTATACTAATGGAAGTCACATGCTTAAGTAGAAGTCAAATGAAGATGAGTCCATGGTATGTGACAGCTATGGATATACTTGATACTTTGCATACACAGATAAGAACAACCCCATGTCTTACAAATATGGAGCCGACGGTCACACCGCAAGAGGATGCTAGAAACCAGGGACAAAAGGTGGAAAGACATGCAAGGAAAGCGTAGATAGGGTTTAGACGAGTCTTGGCACAAATGATTAGTGAGTAATTGATAATCATGTGATCATGGAAGGAAGTCCTTTGGAACGGAAAGGATAGAATGGTATTATAAAAGAAAGTCAAGACATGCCAGAAAGGAAGTCGGTTAAGGTAATTGGTTACGATAGGTCAGGCAGCCTGATATGCAACGGCAAACAACAATGGATTCATAGGACAACGCGAGGCTTGATTAGTCAAGAAAGAGGGAGATGTATCATCATAGACTTCATGATCAAGCTACCTTGGACAGCTATAACTCATGAACCTTACATGTTGATGCAGAGCTGAAAATGAAAGAAGGTATAAGTGGTGACTTAAGGAGTTCTCCGACAAGTTATGCAATGGATGCGCTTAAGAATTGCAAGAAGTGTTCTCTCTCAAGGAATAGACAAAGGGATTTCTAAGAAGTAACCATTAAGAAGAAACTGAAGAGGTTTCCTTTTTTTTGGAATTAATATGTTCTGAACGTATTGCAAAGCAGTATATTTGCTAAAGGTTGTAATGGGACGGAATGATCATTCAGTGCTAAGTGTAATGATAGTAAGTGCAATGTTTCTATTTAAAGGACAAGAAAGAAGAGTATGCTTGTGGAAGAGATATGCACTTGCAAAGTCTGGATAAGAAAGTGTATCACCAAGGACTTCATGGACAGGCTACCTAGGAAGCTAAAATTAATTAACATCACTCGTTGATTGTAAGACAAAGGATAAACCGGTAAGTTAGGGAGCTAAGTCGGTTCAAGAAAGAATGTGAATACAGGAAGTATTCCTTTTACAAGGATTAAGCAGGTTTCGAGGACGAAACCTCTTATAAGGAGGGTAGACTTGTAACATCCCGAAATTTCCAAAATAATATTAGTTATATTACTTAATAATAGATGGGAAGTTTACTCGGGTTGTCAGGAAATAAATAATAGAGTAGGAGTTGGTATGGGTCGGGCTAGTGTTGGGTAATGGATGTGGGTTATGGACTTGGATTAATGGAGATGGGTTAAATGAGAGTGGGCCTTAGGTCCATGGGATTTAAGGGATATAAATATCCCCTAAACCCAAAATATCTTTCATTCCATTTGTTTTCTAACACCCCAAAACACACACACCACACACCACAACTTCGCCGGCCGGGCCAAGGGAAGAATCGGGCAGATCCGAGAGAGAGAGAGAGAGCGGTTGGTTGTGATTAACAAGTAAACAAGATCCAAACAAGCTCAAAAAGGTATGATTCTTGATCTTTGAAGTTTAAAGATCCAAGCTTCTTAGTGTATAAGCGACCGAAAATGGTCGGGAAGCGTAGTGGGTGATATTGAACCATAGAAAGGGTGTTAAAATCGCTCAAAATGCTGGAAAGAAACCGAACAGTGGCTGTCTGGGCAACTTCGCCTGCATCTGGGCAACTTCGCCTTCAAAGCGATGAACTTCGCCTGCAAGCTAAGTTCGCCTGATGAACTTCGCCTGCAAGCTAAGTTCGCCTGATGGCGACTTCGCTGTAAAGTTAAGTTCGCCTAACTGGTAACTTCGCCTGAGGCCAAGTTCGCCTGATGACAACTTCGCCTGAAGCTAAGTTCGCCTGATGGCAACTTCGCTCTAAAGCTAAGTTCGCCTAGCTGGTAACTTCGCCTAAAGCTAAGTTCGCCTAAGGTTAACTTCGCCTAGAGCTAAGTTCGCCCGAGGGTTAACTTCGCCTAAAGCCAAGTTCGATTAGAAAATAAATTAAAAGCGATAAGTAAAAGTAAGCTAATACTAGGCCACCAGATTAGATCAGGCGAGTATTGATACGTGTAACTTGTACAGTCAGCCGAGCTCAGTTAAAGAAGGGATTTACAGCTACCAGAGGAAGAAGCAGAGTTCAGGTGAGTTTCTAGCCCCATTCCTTGTTATGTTTTCGGGGCTGTGTGCATACTCAATGTGATAGTTAATACACTTACCTTAAATGGTAAGTGTATGCCGTGTATGATATATGTGATAGATACCATTGATTGCTTGACGGTACGTGAACGATCTTCGGATATTGCACGTACTGTCAGGATATAAATAAAGATATTAATATTGTATGTAATGTAAGGATGACGTATGAACATTATGAATGAAAGCTTGTCGGTACGTGAACGATCTTCGGATATTGCACGTATCGTCAAGGGAAGTGATTAGCTCCTTACATGGATATTAAATAATAACTTATAGATAGTGTTCCTTCTATGGAAAGTATAGTGTTCCTTCTATGGAAAGTATAGTGTTCCTTCTATGGAAAGTATAGTGTTCCTTCTATGGAAAATATAGTGTTCCTTCTATGGAAAGTATAGTGTTCCTTCTATGGAAAATATAGTGTTCCTTCTATGGAAAATATAGTGTTCCTTCTATGGAAAGTATACAGAGTGTTCCTCCTATGGAAATTATATATAGTATGGTAATGGTAATGGTTCTTTTAATAGATATTACGTGACGATCCTCCTATGGATATTTATACGAGGTTAAGGTAGTAATATGTGTCTTCGGATACGGGAAGAAATATATGGGAATAATTGTATGTTGCCTGATTAACTAGAACTCACTCAGCGTAGCTGACTTTTAGTGTGCACGCAGGTGAGCTGATTATAGAGTTAGCATGAGGTTGACACACGGCATGGATTGAACGGCTGGCATCTGAAGAAAGAAGTAAAGATGTTTTAAATATAAAGTTTTGTGTTATGGTATCAAAGAAAAGATTTAATGTTTTGTAACAAATTATTGATGTTTTATATTCCGCGAAAAGTTTTAATAAACTCTGATTTGAAGAACTGTGTTTATAAGTAAATCCGACGCTAAATTAGGGTCACCGGGTTCGGGGCCTTACATCTAACTATACTATTAAAGCAATAGGCTTTAAGTCCATATCCCCCCCCCCCTTCCTATTGATTGTTTCCCATACTTTCCATGTATATCAATGCCTTCTCTAATTTTCAACCTAATAAAATAAATCAATAATATGTTAAAATAAGATTCATCAATGATATTAAAACATTATCTTTCCTCTTTCATTTAATGTTTAATTTTTCATTTTGAATATTCTAATTAATATAATATTTTAAAATCGTAGCTATAGTTTCGAAAACCAAATATTAAAAATTTCATTTTGAATATTTTATTATTTTTGGTTGATTTCATTCACCACATTTGTTAATTTTTTTTGATAATATATAATATATAATTTAGATAATTATTTGATATTTCATCAATAGAAGAGATTACGGATAATATATATATATATATATATATATATATATATAATATAGGGAGATTACCGATTTAAAATATTAAAATTTTGTTAAAATGTCTTGATATGGGCTGCAATAATAATCTTGGGGCTGCAGGAACAAATATCTTAGATATGGGCACATGACCAATACCATAAACCATTTCTTCCTTGAGAGGAGAGTTAAAATCGAAGTGAGGAAGGCTAGTATAGTTATTATTAAATGGCGGTGGTACAGCAGAACTATCATAGCCTATACCAGTCTTTAATCTTAACTCCATTTGTGACCCAATTAGTTTGTTCAGCTTTTCAGAGGTTAACTCAAAGTTTTCTATGACAATTTTCTTTTGGGTTAATTAACTCAATTTCTATTTTGGAAATTTTAGCGTTCAGTTCAACTACATGATTTTCATGACGTTGAGCTAAATTTGTAGCAATAGTGACATTTTCCCTAAGTTTTGTCATATCATTGCCATGAGTGTTAATCTTAGTGGTATAAATCTTTACAGCTTTCTTAAGATCATCATTTTAAACTTTAATGTTACGTATTTGTTCTAGAATTTTAGCATTGTGGTTTCTATAATGAAGAACTTTATCTATAAAGTCTTAAGTGCAAAGTTTGTGTACCTCGGGAATGAGCGAGGCAGGTGTAGGAATCCCATCTGAGATGCTTGAAGAGGTGCTAGCCTGATCGGTGAATGCTATCCGAGCGAAGTTCAGCGGATTCTTTAATTCTTCAAGTTAATCCCCTTCCCAATCAGGTACAGTTGACTTGGCATTCCTAGAAATCATCGCATTTGAGCTCGACTCTAATTTACCGTTTGACGTGCTTCCTTGATTGATTCTGGGACCCTTGGCTTAGAGGAGTAGTTTGGGATGATTCTCTTTCCAGGCCTCTTACCACTTTCATTGTTAGATATCTCAGTGATCTTGATGTCTCCCACAGCCGTTGAAGGATTGGTGCATTCACGTGTAAAGTGACCTGGTTCCCACAGTTGTAGCAGCGAAGTTTATCTTTCTCAAAACCCAGATTCTTTCCATCATCCTTGAAACTATTCTTCTTATATATATATAGCATGTACTCGTATTAAAGGTAAAATATTTGATAACGGCAACAGCGACCCCAAATGAAACTCAAAAAAGAATACTCACATAACTAAAACTCTCGCCTGCAAAATCGTGATCGACATTTATGAGCACATGAAGTATTTTTCAGATACAATACTCACTAACTGTTAATTTATAAAAGGGTCATAAATGTAATTATGTAATTAATTAGGCCCATTGGGCAGTCAAAGTTACAAAAGGGGTTGTGTTTAAATATCATTTATATCCAATAGGTTAGTTATCTGTGTTACACACGAACATAAAATAAAGAAATAAAGAAAACATAATATATGCATATGCTATACATTTAAATGAATTGTTAATGTCATATTTGTAAGAACAAATACTCATTAATTATAAGGTATTACATTGTTGTTTTTATTAAAAAAAATATAACCAATTAGAACACTCGGTCAAACAATGGCGAAAACCTTTACAAGTTTGACTTTCATCATATGGTCAACCCCGAAACTAAATATTTCACGGCCCAAAATTTTCTTGCAAAATCAGCCAAGTAAACTTGTCTAGCGGCCCACAACAATCATGATTTGTAATGTAGCTCAAATTTGAAATAAACCTAACAGCCCAAAAGAAATAACAATGGCTTGAAGAGGAAGGCCCATCCATTATGAAGCCCAATCCCAAATCCAAGCTCATTCTGTTTAATAACCATATTATGTCGGAAACCCTAAAACAACTTAATATAGCAGCTTCCATCATCATCCGCCGCCACCCACTTCTCCATAACCCACTTCGCCGAAACCTGCCCTCGGCTGCCGGAAAGTCATTATTCCAGCCACCGTTTTCCACCATCTCTATATCCACATCCACCTTCACTCAAAAATGACCACCTTCACCTCCACTTTCATCAACCACGACAGGAAAAACTAGTTATGGCTGTTGCCGTCATCACACACTACCCAAACGCAACCATATTCCTTCATCCACGGCCACTAGACAATGTATCAAGACCAAAAAGAGAAAAGAAAAGAGGGCTGCCGGAAAAACGCATACCGGCCAGCTCTCCGGAAAAACAATATTTTTCGGACTCTGGCCATCATCTTCCGGACGATCCATATTCCGGCCGACAACCACTGTTTCCACGGTCCTGTTTCTTCTTTCTTTCTTTCTTTCTTTCTTTCTTTGTTGACGTGCCGGAAAATCATTGCCGGAAAAACGATTATGTTTTTTTTAATATTTAGATAACTTGAAACCCAAACAACCACAACCTACCACCGCCATCAGTTACCCCGGCAAACCGATCGATCACATCTTCATCTAACAGATGCTACAGACCAAAATATCTGACACTCATATATCGGATTTTGATATTTTAAATCATCAACTTCGAACTCGTTGCCGGGATGAACCGCAGGGTCGCCGAATTTTCAACGTATGGTGGAACAGTTCTTGAAACGTCCGGATCTTGGCACTTGTAAATCCCAAACATCCAGATCTACAAGGATAAGCTTCAAACACGCTTATTTCCCCATTTATTTCCAACTTTGTTTCTAGATCTAGAAACTTTATTTTCAAACTTAACAGGTTTTAACGTCTCGGTTCGGGTAATAGCGGAAATAGAACATGAATAACAAGAGCAAAGTTGAATCATAAGATTCGACACGCTTTAATACCAATTGTAAGTCCTATGGACGGATCAAACAACACAACAACTAGTCTACTTTGATCAATATCAACACTAGCTAGCTAACGGAAATAACTAGTGAGGAACCGAGATCTCGGATCTAGCTTAGTTTGTTTATTTGTCGTGAGGGAAGAGAGAAAAGAGAAGAAGAGAGTTTGTAGATAAGGATAAGGTTAGATAATTTGCAAAAAGGTTAATGTTTGCATGAGAGACACACACTATTTATAGTGTGTGTTCTCATGCACCATACTTGTATTATTACGGCCTAATGAGCCTCATATTACATGGCCTCTGGCCCAAACATATAAATAAAACAATCCGACTAGGTAACCAACATAAACGTTAAAGTACGAGTAATTAAAAAGACTAATAACAAAATGGGCCTTAAAATATATATATATAGTTTTTAATTAGTTCATTAATGGTAAAACAGTTTCTTAACTAGTTAATTTTAATGAAACAGAGAAATATGTAATATATGGGGTTTAAGAATGAGAACTATGTGATTGGTTTTTACGGTTTAGGTAAATATGTAATTAGAGAACTTAGAAAGAAAATATATGTAAATTAAACCACACGTACATAGGAAAATATCACTAATTCTGAAGGTTTGTATGTAATTTGTATGTAGATCTAGATTTATTTTCTCTTTAGCATGAAATTAATTAGCATAGGTTTCAAAAAGGGAATAATCACATAACTAAAACTCTCGATTGATATGTGAGTAACACATGAAGTATTAATAACATACAATACTTTGGATATAATAATATGTGTATTATTACGTAATTAATAATTAGTAACGCGCGCATATATGCAAATTATTTAATTAGGTCAGTTAGGCTGTGAAGGTTAAAAAAACACCATTTAGATAGAAGCGGCGTGAATCAGTGTGTCGATCCACAAAGCAACGCCTCATATGTATATACATTGGTGTAAATCTTCATCAAAAGTAGCAGAGGAAGAAAAGCGATATAAGTTTAAATATCACAAACCATATAGCTTTTATGTAATTAGTTAATTGAGGCAGAAGCGAAAATCCGAGGCCTGCAAATGAATTAAGTGAACATACACTTGAAATGTCTATTCCCAAACTTTAACCTAATAAAACCATCATCTAAAATAGAAGATGATATCAAAATTGTTTTTGTATATTTCGAATAATTATTACAATAGGTATGGAACATATTAAATACAAAAAGCAACCATCATTATAAAGGAAAGTGCAAAGTTGTTAGGAGTGACGTAAGGAATGTGCAGCTGTAAATAGAGGGAATTATGAGAAGGAAATCAAGGAGAAGAATATGAGAAAGTTGACCCAAGATATCCAATACTCCCCCCTCAAGATGGAGCATAGGGGTCACGAATGCCCATCTTGTCTAGAATCATCCGAAGGTGAAGTGCTCCTAATCCCTTGGTGAATAGGTCTACAATTTGCATTTTCGTCTCGATTTGCACTGGTGTTATCTCTTTAGACTCAACTCGCTCACGAACAAAATAACAATCCATTTCAACATGCTTGGTTCGTTCGTGGAAGACGGGATTGTTTGCGATGTGGCGAGCCGCCTGGTTGTCACAGAATAAAGGAGTAGGTCCCGTAGTATCATTTCCAATTCCTTAAGGAGCCAACGCATCCACAAAATCTCACTAACAATAGTGGCCATTGCTCTATATTCGGCTTCCGGGGAAGAACGGGAAACCAAAGATTGTTTTTCTGTTTTCCAAGTATTGGTGCACCACCAAAGAGTAGAAGATAGCCTGTCCGAGATTGCCGAGTGTAGGGACATCCGAGCCAATCAGAATCACAGTATGCGAGTAAGTTGGTTCCTCCATGTCGTGGTAGGAGGATACCTTGCCCGGGAGAGGTTTTAAGGTACCTTAAAACTCGTGTTGCGGTTTCCATGTGACTTTAACGAGGGTCGGCTATGAATTGACTTAAAACATTCACTGAATATGCAATGTCGGGTCGGGTGGCCTGTAGGTACAAAAGTCGTCCGACCAAGCGTCTGTATTGGTTGGCATCGACTGGTGACTCTTCTTCTCGTCGGTCCAACTTCAAATTTTGCTCGAAAGGGAAAGAACTTGGTCGACACCCTTGCATGCCGCTATCTTCCAAGATATCCATGGTGTATTTTCTTTGACTAAAAACCAAACCATCGGGTGTCCTCGTAACTTCTATTCCAAGGAAGTATTTTAGTTGACCGAGATCCTTGCTACTGAATCGGTCGTTGAGAGAGGATTTGGTTTGTTGTATTTTGGCCGAGTCATTGCCTACAATAATGACGTCATCTACATAGATGAGAGCAGCAACAAAGGAATCTCGTGTTTTGTACGTAAACAACGAATGATCAGCTTTGGATTGGTGATAACCAATGATAAGAAGAGCGGATGTAAATTTTTGGTACCAGTTTCGGGATGCTTGTTTTAAGCCGTAAAGAGATTTGCGTAACCGACAAACCCGCGTTTCATTTTCCTTGGAGAAGCCTTGAGGTATCTTCATGTATACTTCTTCCAAATCGCCGTGTAAAAAGGCATTATTCATGTCGAGTTGGTAAATAATCCAATCCCTTTTAACGGAAACATCGAGAAGCGTTTTAACTGTGACTATTTTGGCGACGGGTGCAAAGGTGTCATGATAGCCAATGCCTTCTGTCTGTCCTTGGCAACGAGCCGTGCCTTGTACCTCTCAATTTCACCATTAGGTTAGTATTTTTTTTTGTAAACCCACTTGGAATCAATAGCTCGTTTCCCTTTTGGCAAGGTTTCAAGGGTCCAAGTTCCATTCTCTTCAAGGGCTCGTATTTCCCTCCTCATAGCTTGTATCCAGTTTCATCCTGCATGGCTTGCTTAAAATATTTCGGCTCATTTTTGGAACTAATGGCCGCTAGAAAAGCCTTGTGAGTATTAGAGAATTTTTCATAAGAAATGAAATTAGCAATAGGGTGTACCGTGGAGGTTCCTTGGTTGGATGCGGGTCTAGAGTGGTCGACCGATGGGGGAAGATTGACAACGAACTCGCGAAGGTGCTGTGGTTGAGTTCGGCTTCTTTTGCTTCTGGTCTCGATTGGAACAGTGTCATCTTTTGTAAGGTGGGTTGGTGCTTGCTGATGCTGTTTAGTGGTGGGTTCCATATTGCCAACATGGGCTGGTGTTCTAGCATCTTCATTGGAGCCCGGGTCTGAAGTGACGGTTGGTAATTCACTTTGTTTATTGGCTTGATCATCGTGGGCTACTTCTTCTACTTCTTCATCTTGCACATGTGGTGTGAAGGTATTAAATTCTTCCTCACCTTGTGTTGTTCCACTCACAACTTCAAGAAAATCATCGGTGGCCATATTGGTCAATCCCAAATGAGAAAAAGGGAAATTGGATTCACAAAATTTTAAGTCTCTGCTCACAATTATTTTCCCACTTTTTATGTCATAAATTTTGTGGCGTTTGACTCCTAGAGGATATCCCAAAAAAATGCCCGGACTCCCCCTTTCTTCAAATTTGTCACCTTTTGTATCGGTGTTCCGATAGTAGGTGAGGCAACCGAAAACTTTTATGTGATCATAATCGGGTTGTTTGCCATATATTAGTTCGTATGGTGTCTTGTTTTCAATGACCGTAGAGGGAAGGCGATTGATGATATAAGCTGTCGTTAACACACATTCTCCCCAAAAACTTTTACGTAAACTTGCTTCAAACCGTAGTGCCCGTGCCACTTCAAGCAAGTGCCTATGTTTTCTTTCCACCACCCCGTTTTGTTGTGGTGTGTGTGGACAAGATGTTTCAATCAAAATCCCATTTTTAGTATAAAAATCCTTCATAAATTTTGACGTAAATTCACCACCGTTATCGCTTCTAACTCTTTAGATCGACTTTCCAAATTGTATTTCTACCATTTTGTGAAAATCAATTAGGCATTTGCTAGCATCATTTTTATACTTAATGAGAAAAACCCATACCACTCTACTATAATCGTCAACGATAGTGAGAAAATAATTTGCCCGTGAATGGGAAGGGGTGCGATAGCGACCCCAAATGCCACAATGAACCAAATCAAAACACTCACTTGTCATTGAGGTACTAGTGGGAAAGGGAGACCGTTTATGTTTGGCTTTTGAACAAGAATCACAAATTTTATTCCAAGATTCAAAAGAAATATTACTAAGGAAATCAACTTTATTAAGTTTATCTTGTGATGCATGTCCCAACCTCTTGTGCCACGTGTCTACGTTTACATTCATCGCTTTTCTTCCACCTTTAACCATCCCCATACGGTACAAACCACCTTCATATCTACCCGCACCAATCAAGTTCCTCTCGCGTAACCCTTGCATGACACAGAAATCAGGAAAAAAAAGTCACCGCACATTGAAGATCGTTAGCTAAACGCCCAACTGATAATAAATTACAATTGAACATAGGAATGTGGAGAACCCCTTTTATTTTAATTCCTCCTGGTAGGGTGTATTCCACCTACCCGCAACGGGAACGGTTTGACCATTCGGTATAATAACAGGGGCCTCACATGCAAATTTCTTTTTATTTTCAAGAAGATCAGTACGGTAGGTCATGTGTTCGGTGGCTCCCGAATCCACAACCCAATCCCCGTCTTTTTGTGACTTACCTGCCATGTTGGAAGCTGGTTCAATTTCCTCTTTAGAGTTTCTGAAATGCTTCAAAATGATTTGGTATTGTTCGCTTGTGAGACCAGGTATAGGGCTTGGTTCCGCCTCGACACAGGCCGCCCTCGGCTTTGCTTTATCACCCTTTGTTTGTTTCTATCCAATGATCTTGAAGCACCCATCTCGGTTGTGGCCATCTCTACCACAAAAATCACATCGCTCAATATCTTCATGTCGCTTCATCCCCTTTGAAGTAACCTTGTCTCGAGCCTGACCAAGGTGGCTTTCACGTCGTGTGAATGCCTTGAAAGCAGCAGTTTCTGGTTGTTGCTTTCTGTTGGCGATGATGGCTCGTTGCCTTTCATCTTATTTCACAAGGTTGTAGGCTGCTCTTAGGTTAGGGGCAGATCTTGTTGCAAGGATCTGTGTTTTATTGACACTAAATTCATGATCCAATCCCATGAGAAATTCATATAACTTTCTTTTATCTCGGTGTTCCACAAGGTGCTTACCAACCTCACATGTGCATTTTTTAAAAGAGCACTGTGGTGTGGGAAAAACGGATTCGGTTTCATCCCACAGAGTGCGGAGTTTGGAAAAATAAGCAGACACAGAAGTTCCACCTTGATGGGTAACAGCAATCTGTTGTTTTAACTCGTGCACCCTAGGCGCGCTTTCTTTCCCGAATCTTTCGAGAAGATCACTCCATATTTCAGATGCAGTCTCCGTGTATCTTGCACTATTTCGAATATCTTTTTCCATGGATGTGGTGAGCCATCCCTTTATCATGACGTCACACCGCATCCATGGTAAGTAATCTGGGGAAGATATCTCGGGCTTTTTGATAGTATCATCGATGAAACCTGTTTCGTTTTTAGCAAACAGGAAGTTCATCATGTCTTGCGACCAATCTCCGTAGTTGCTGTCGTTGAGCACATCGTTGACGTGCATTTGTTTGGGGTATTCGGAAGCGTGTATGTAGTAGGGTGTGTTTGTATCCGGAGGATTAGCGCCTCCATTGTTTTGGTTCAGGTTGTTCGTCTGGTTGTTTGTCATGGCGGCTGCTAGTAGGGTTTTTGTTTATTTCTTGAACCGCTCTGATGCCATCTAAAATAGAAAATAGAAGATGATATCAAAAGTGTTTTTGTGTATTTCGAATAATTATTACAATAAGTATGGAACATATTAAATACAAAAACCAACCATCATTATATAGGAAAGTGCAAAGTTGTTAGGAGTGACGTAAGAAATGTGCAGCTGTAAATAGAGGGAATTATGGGCAGCAAATCAAGGAGTAGATTATGAGAAAGTTGACCCAAGATATCCAATACATCAAAAACGAACAATTAAAATAACGAGTTTTCTTGTCCATGTCCTTTCGTTAAGAAAAATAAACATACATGTGTTTCTTTACGTTCATTTGTTAATAGTATAAACAAACTAACGAAGGAACATAACATTATCAACAAAACACCAGCTAAAGTAAACTTGAACATCTGTTTGGCCTAAAAAGCTTAATAAACAAGATCTAAAAAGCTTAATAGAGATTATTTCGGCCTGCTATGAGCAATCAACATGCTATAATCAACGTATGCTGTGAGCAGCCGGCAACACACAAATTAACCGCCAGAACATGAATAATTAATTATACTTATCAACGCAATGTTGAAATATGCATAAGAAAGATCAGATGAATAATTAAAGAACAAAGAAAAAAACAACATACCCAAACCGAATCGCATCTCAGTATCCTGAAAAGTGACCGGATGTTCATGGCACAAACTCTTTCTTTCCCGTGTGACGATTTCATTCTTTCCTCATATGCACCCATCATAACAGTTGAAAAAGCTTTCCACGAGCATGACGGCTAAGTGCGATCCAAGGCATGAAAAGTACATGGCTTGTTGTTTGATGTTTTGTGGTGATATTGTTCCTGAACATAATGCTGCTGTTGCGACTATCAACACTAAATACGTCATGCAGTTTGTTGATTAATAACTGGTAAGGAACCGTGATAGTTAGTTAGGGGTGTAAGAGCCGGGCTGCTCGTGAACCAGGGGCGGATCCAGTATTCGGGTGGGGGAGCGTTTGCACCCACTCAAGTCCATAGTTTACTTTATAAATTTGTAATATATTAGGTCTAAAGACCCAAGTGACCCATCCAAAAAAAATTTAGTGAACCCATTCATAATTTTTTTAGTGCCCCTAACTCAAGTTTTTAAATATTAAGCCAAAATTTTTAAGCCCAAATTTGATTTTGTTATGAACAATAACAATTAAGCCCATATTAGTTAATTGCTCAACCACTTTAATTGAAAATTTTGGAATTAGTGGGAGAGAAACATATTTGGGTATGACGGCTTCACATCATCACGTGCGACATCTAAGGTTAGATTTATTTTATAAATTGTGATTTCGAATTCTTGATGTTATTATAATATAAAACAAACATTCATAGCTAGTTCATCACTTGTTAATTTATTTCTTTTGCATTGAATTCTGCAACTACAAGTCCAGTAATCAGTTTCGATCTTATGCTTAAAAAAAATAATTCCCTTTTCTTCAAATTCAAAAGGCATGTGATCTTTGGTGTCTTATGGTGAATGATTATTTGGTTTTTAGCTTTCTAATTTTGATTGTTTCAACAGTATTGTCGATGTGGAAATTCAAGAATTTGGTGATCGCTTTAATGAGATTAACACAGATTTACTTGGGCTTGATTCATTTTCCAAGTTTGACGCATCAAAGCTAATGAGATTGTGTGAGTTTTATCCAAAAGATTTTGATAATGGGGACAAAATTGTTCTTGCATCTCAACTTGGCTTGTACATTGATAGTGTGCGAAAAGATGAAATATTTGCTAATTTAAAAGGTATTGCGGATCTTGTTAGAGTTATGGTGAAAACAAGAAAGCATATCTCTTTTCATTTGGTATATCGATTATTAGAGCTGACATTTAGTTTTGCCTATTGTAACCGCAACGGTTGAGAGATGTTTTTCGGCAATGAAGATCATAAAGACAAATTTACGTAATCGAATTTGTGAAGATTTTTTGAATGCTTGTGTAATTTGTAGTGTTGAAAAAGAAGCACTTTTAAGTGTTACGAATGAAGATGTAATTCATCGTTTTTAAAAAATGATATCACGTAGAGGTCAATTGTAATATGTATTTTGTTTATCTTTAATGAAATTTATTGTTTACATTTCTATACATAGTTTGCTTAATGTAAATTTTTTATTCGACCCGTTTTGGTTTGACCCGACCCATTTTGGTTTGACTTGTTTTATTTTGAATTCGCGAGTTCTAGGTTGAACTTTTTTTGCACCCATGCACCGGCTAAATTTTCTGAATCTGCCACTGTCGTGAGCTATTTGAGATCACGTCGCTAAAATATTGAATCGAGTCGGGCTTATACAAGCTCGAGTAGGCATTAAGAATGATGCTCGAAACTGTTAAGAGTGGCAGGGGCAGATTTAGGAAAATATTAGGGTTTTGAATGTGTCAGCACTAACAAGAAACTCGGAATGGATTTGGAAGCAAAAATAACTCAATCAATATAAATGCAATCGTAATTTTATTGATTATGTGGGTCAAACTGATCTTGTAATTTACACCGATTACAACATATGTGATCTTTGGCGCTAGTAACCTTTTGAGACAGTTATGTTAAAGCCTCATCATATCAAACAAGTCCAGTAAGTATGTTACATATACACAATAATAATATAAAGCTGATGATGTTTAATATTCAAATAGATACAAGCCCAGCAATCTGTTCACCGCTCATTCATTCAAGTAATTAATTGAAACAGAGGCCAATACAGAGTGCTATTTAACCATGGTAATGTTTGGGAAGAAATGCGAGCTTCAAATCAAGTAGAAACTTTACAGTCTTCATCAAAATTAAACCTTTATATGTCTCCAAGGTGGCATAAATCTTCATCAAAATAAGCAAAGAATAGAGGGAAAAAGTAACCAAACTTGGTAGGTGTTTTCGGTTTGATTAGAAGAAAGCTAAATACCCCGTCTGAATCTAGCAAAACTCATCTTGATTCTGAAATGGGATATAATTTTCAGGCCTCTTCTTCATCAACCCTAGTGGCGCAATTTCGAAAACTTGATGAATGGCCTCACTCCCACCCGTTACCTCTTCTTACCGGCCAGGTTGATTCGGGAACACGAGCATCAAGAAACATCGTAAGGCTCATCACAGTGTGTTTTACCGGTTCCTAAATCAAATCTGCAGCAAAAGGAAATTAAAATCTTAACCAAGTCCTATTTTTTAAATGGATATCTTAATTTATTCTACCTTATACATATGATATGTGCCTGCTATGAACAATCAACATGTTATGATTAGCGTATGGCCTTCAACACGCAAATTAAAACAATCATCAGAACCCGTTCAAAATAAAGATCAAATCAATAAACAATAATTAAAAAAACATAGAAAGTAAACGACTTACATAGATCAGATGTCTCAGCCTCCGGAGAAGTGACAGGATTAGAGCACCGATCATGGCAAAGAGGCCGTCAAATAATTTTCCAGATGATCACCAACAACAATGACAGGTGAAACAAGCCCTTAAATCATGACAGCTGACAATCCCACAATTTAATTTATTTTTCTTTTTCTGAAACTGGAACCGTCTCAAATTTTCCCAGTTGAAAAGGTTAATTACGCAAACGTAAGTTTATTATGAGATTAATAATATAAAATACCTATCAACTTCTTACAAGTTCAACCATATTGATTTCAAAATCATTTGCAGATCTAAGAAACACTGATCTATATTTTAATCTTACATGAATTTGTATACTGAACATGATCAAATAGCAACCACTCTCTTATCATTTAAGTACAGCAGATTCACAAATTTTAAACATTTAACCTGATCCAAAAGAAACAGAATAGTAATTGATGGATTCTGTCATTTCACTGATTCGTACTAAATAACGAGCTAATGAATCCCTCTCTTTTTGCCATTGGACTTCCCAATCAAATTCATTGTAACACTCATAATGATCAACTTTACGAAGATCCCATTTTATTCCGATTTGTGTAAGTCATACAAGAATACTAGATAATGGTAATTCATATACCAGGTGAGAATATAGTGTGAAATCATACTATATATTAACAGTTTGTATATCAAGCCAGAATATGCTATATGATCATATATGGTGTGCAATTTCATATACTAACAGCCATTAACGCAGATTCAAAAGAAATTAATGATAAATTATAGAAATCATACCAAATAATGGTAAGTTCTAGCAAGGAAATAATCATTCACTTGCATATTTAAGTTTATATAAATCAGACAAGGAAATAATGATACAAGCACGTGCAGGGGTACAAAGAAGAGGTCGGTATGCGCGCGATTTCTAAAGGAGAAATGGGTGATATATATAGTTAATAAGCATGACAACATTTATATGTGTTTATTTTCTGATTATATACAACATTTGATGTCTTGTCAAGATTTTTATATATAATTATAAACTAATTCACAATTTTCATTATAACCTGTTAGATGGGACAGCACAAATGATAGTGGTGATGAATGAGGTTTGTGTTACCACTCCATAGCCTGCAAATTAGCCGCAAAGGAAAGTGGTAAGCTACAAATTTCCATTGAGACGTTTGTTTGTTTGGTTGAGATCAAATAAACACAAATCTTAGCTGTTTATGCGGGATCAAGGATGAGTTTTTTTGTATTTTATGTTTCTGGCGTATTTTGTTTCGTTAGTTTTATTAATCAATTATCTTGCAAGCAAATTTAACACTTTTCAGCTACGGACATTCTGTCCAAATAAGTTAGTCTTACTGAGCAGTTAATTTGTATTGGAAGATATAAAATTAAGGAAATTGATATACAAACTGAAAGAACCATCAACGGATTGATCGGTACTATGATTAATCTTGGTGAATTGTAACGTTACAAGGAGTTCGACATAGATACTATATAGAAACAGTCTGTTATGGTTGTCAACCGTCGTGACGGCTGTGATATTGAATATCTATTTTTAACTGTAATTTTGTTGCAACCATAAATAACAAAACCATTTATCCTAAGACACAATAATAACATAAACAATAATTTACATAGAAATAGTTTGTTTTAACTTCTAATACTGTCCCCTAAATTTAACTTTTTCTTTGGACAACTTTGGTAGAGACTTGTTGGCTTCATCCATTGCATTGATTGCTAGTGAAAAATTGAACTTCCTTTTGATTTTCCGTTTGAATTACAATCAATAAGACATCATCATCATCATCATCGTCATCATCATCATCGTACTCAGTATATCCCACCAATAGCAATGCTATGGTAGGGTTTGAGGAGGGTAAGATATAGACAACCTTACCTCTACCCCATAGGGATAGAGAAGCTGCTTCCGATGAGACCCCCGGCTCGATAGTAGTTTTGCATCAAGGCTTGGACATAAAGCACATAACACTCAATCATCAGGACACCGGATGATTGGTGCTGTGCCCTTGTCTTTCGGCTATCAACGCCACCACATGATACCTGATTAACCTTCCTCTACTTTTAACGTTATTTTCACGAGATTAGTAAAATATAACGTCAAAATTAGTGCAATTTTACTTTTGCCCACCCGAGAGTTCACACATATATACAATAAGACAATATTCATTATTCATAATTATTGTTATTTACAATTGATCCTGAGGCCCGTAAAATCGAATGAATAAAGAAACAACATATAAAAGATGTAAAACCGAACACATGGTTACATTTTAAACCGAATTATTACAATTACTGAAGGAGTATACATCTATCGTTTAAGCCACATCTCACCAAAAGTGAGGGTGGGTGATTTAACTTAAAACACAAATAAATACAATGAACATGAAAGCCCCCATTTATCTGGGATGTTTTATCTTGTGAGAATGCCGGAGGCTGTTGTCAATATTCTTCATCGGTTAGTACTGTTTCGAGTTATGAATAACTAGGGCATTTTAGCCAGGGTGTGCTTGTTGTTCCGCATCCAGTTGAGAACTTAATTTCTGGTTGATGCTAATCTCAGTGCAGAACTGTTGAATATAATGTGCCACCCTAACCCCTGTGTGAAAGCCAACATCCATCCCTCTGAGCCTAAGTAAACTTTGTGAGAACTGCCTTCAGCACCACTGAAGACAAGCCTCCAAAATTGTACGTGCAGTGTCTCAATTATCATGGGCGGTAGTTACGGTGGCAACGGCAGGCAGAGCAAGTCGGTCAGTGCGTCCCAGGTGCCCTCGACTCCTGCAGGCCAAAATCTAAGCATCCAACTTTCTTCAAAGCATGAAGCTCAACCTCCAACTGCATTTGCTTCCTTTCAAGAATATCAATTTGTTCAGGTTGACTATCTAACTGCACCCTCACATTCACGCATGCTTCATCCACAAAGTCAATAGCTTTATTTGGGAAGAAACGTGCTACATACAAAATTCCACAAGCATTATAAGTATCATACCATAATAACTAAATGACTTTTAAAACTACTTCAACTCAACCAAGAAAATAAATTCATACGGGTCATTAGGTTAACCAGGACTAATTAAGAGTATAAACACATATTCAGAAAATTCGTGGTCGTTTATGTTCATTTGTTAAATATTTAGAAAACTCATGGCCGTTTATGTTCATTTGTTAATAGTATATAAAACATAGTATAAACAAATGAACATAAGATCGGCATTCATATTCTAGGAAAAAATGTTTAAATAATATTACGGACATCTTGATTTTACCTGAAAGATATGATGTGCTTCTGCTATGAACAATCAACATGTTACGATGATTAACGTATGCTGTGAGCACCCTTCAACACAAAAAATTAACCCAATCGTCAGAACATGAATTAAACAATCAGATCGATAATTGAAGAACAAAGACGAACCAAGAGTAGATACACGTACTGAATCAGATAACTCATCGTCAGACTGAACCAGAGCACCAACCACGGGAGACAGCGGCCGCCGAATGATAAATTTTCCATCAACACCCCTAGCTATATATATGCAGGGTAAACCCTAAACCTAAGACATTTTAAGGTAGGAAATAAATTTAAAGAAAAAATTAATTGGACAATTATATTTGGACTTTATCGAGAGAACACATAAATAAAATGAATAATACTAAGTGTCAGTTTTCGAACAATTAATATAACACTCAATTTTGCAATTACACCTAAACAAATTTTTCCCAAACAATTAAAAACCTTGTCCATATTATAAAAAAATCTAGTAAAAACTAGTTATATATAATATAACGTGTACTCGTATTAAAGGTAAAATCTTTGATAACGTCAACAACGACCCAAAATGAAACTCAAAAAAGAATAATCACATAACTAAAACTCTCGCCTGCAAAATCATGATCGACACTTATGAGCACATGAAGTATTAATCAGATACAATACTCACTATGTATTATTATGTAACTGTTAATTTAAAAAAAGGGTCATAAACGTGAATTATGTAATTATATAGGCCCGTTGGGCAGTCAAAGTTACAACATCGATTGTTTGTAAACATCATTTTCCGTGTTAATTGCACGCGGATGTAAAATAAAGAAATAAAGAAAACATAATATATGTGTATTTTATACATTTTAATGAAGGGTCAGGCTAAACGTACTCTCCCCCCCCCCCCCTCCCTTGCTATTCATACACCCCCCTGAACTTTCATTTCCCCTTAACATTTGTAATTGTCATGTTTGTCACTCTTATTTTATTTTATAATTCTCTCAAAATATCAAATAAAAAACTATTAAGTTTTTATTTTGTTTTACAGTTTTTTTATATATTTTTGTTATTGATTTGGTTATTTTATTTATTTCTTTAAGATCTCAAAATATCAAATAAAAAGCTATTAAGTTTTGTATGTTTTTTGCTAGCTACTTTTTTATTTTTTATTTTATAGAATTTATTCAAAACAATTTGATTTTTTTTTGTTAGGTTTAGGTACATGAGATTAATGTTACTTGAGAAAAGAGTCAAATTTGTTTATCAAGTTGTATGTTATTTAACCTTTTTGTTTATAAAAAATAATACGATTTTTTATTAAAGAATGTAACCTATCTCTTAATAAAAAAAACGCTCTCAAAAAAGATTAAAACAAGTATAAAATAAAAAACATTTTTTAAAACAAGAACAACAACGTTTTTTAGATAAGAAAAAAAGCCTTCTTCTAAGTATGAAAATATATGTTTTTATTAAAAGCTTAAAAATATACATAAAAAGATAAATAGAAAAAAAAATGTTAAAAAAATGCTTTTATAAAAATAATAATAATAATAATAATAATAATAATAATAATAAAAGATAACAAAAAAACAAACGAAACAACAAAAAGGTCTAAATCGTATAAATATAAAACTTGAGGGAGGGGTACATTTAGCCGCACCCTTAAATGAATTATAAATGTCATATGTGTAAGAACAAATACTCATTAATTATAAGTAAGAGAAAGTGAATACGGTGCTGTTGCGCGTCTAAGCTTACACGGAAAACCTATCAAAACTACATAGTTTTGATTAAAAACAATCCTTAATTAATTCTTTCCCAACTACATACCATCACCCACCGTCCCCAAGGTGTCAATCTACATAGAGTTTTCAACGATTTTTATTCTCGCATCACAATTAGAGGTTAGCAATCAATCAATTTTTCAATATATTTTTTCCTCTCCTATGATTATCTAATGATGAGGTAATTATTATATAATTCCCTTATTCCAATATTTTCTTTCTGTTTTATTCATAGTAATAATAAAGAACTGTACATAATTGAATATTGATATTTTAGCTTTTATTCATTGATGGCATACACAATAGATGTAGAACTTTAATCAGAGAAGGAAGTTCCGAAACAAATCCAATTGACATGGTTCAGATGTTGAAGCGAATAAAATAAATGACAAAGAATAGAAGCGGCTTTGGCCGGTTTGAGAAAGAAATACCATTGAAACATTGGGTGAAAATAAAATTCAGTAAAAACATATCTTCAGTTTAAGAACAATAGTACATCTCTTACAAACCTTGTGAGAGTTTGGATTAAGAATTGAATCGATTATTGTTTTAAATCGATGCCTTGGAAGACTGTGGGTGGAGACCTAGCATGATAGATGGTATGTATTTGGGAGAGAATTAATTATGGATTGTTTTTAATCAAAACTACGTAGTTTTAATAGGTTTTCCGTGTAAACTTAGACGCGCAACAGTATCGTATTCACTTTCCCCTTATAAGTATTACATTGTTGTTTTTATTAAGAAAAAAAAAAGACAAACAGACAACTTAAAAATTCTTTCCAATTAAACTATGAAACCAAACAAATATATTAATAAAAACCGCATCATCTGAATAGAGGCAAATGTATTGTAATTTTCATACCTGCAAAGAAGAAATTTAAAATCACCACAAAATCAAAAAGTCAACGTATTGAATTAAAACAATTCTACCAAAAGCTTAGTACTCATCTTAAAAACCTGATTTAAAACTGTATATTCATCATTTTTACTCTATGCAATTCTATTCGGGCTGCATATAATAAACTTAAAAAGCATTATCATACTTCATTTTTGGTATTTATTTAACTGTTGACAATAACATAATCATTGTTAGTATGTCGGTCTCATTAAGCATGGGACTATTCTGTTAGAGAACAAGAATCTATTTGAAAAAATAATAGGAACAATATTTACATCATTTCCTATATTTAAAGATTGATAGCCTTGATCCTTGCTATTATGTAGCTATTGGAGATTGTTTTCTCTTATTTTACTTGATTGGCTTTCCATGTTTATCAATCTAGCTTTTTCCTATTTATTGTATAATAGTTTCCATTGTAAAATTACAAAAAGCGATATAACAATATATGATTCTTTTAATATGGTATCAAAGCAGTGCTTGGTTCTTGGACCAAACTGCTCGAGATTTCTCATCATCTTACTACAACCTTTTTTTCTATCAAAACCATCATGTTCGAAGACGGTAGCCCAAAAACAACAAAATCCAATCATGAAGACTTAACAACACAGCTTGCAAACCTCCTTCGAAATAGCTTCAGTTCCGATAACCAAACCCCAAAATCAAACCATTCCGACAGTCTCAACATTAGTCTCAAACTAAATAGCCGAAATTACCTTTGTGGGCTCGAATAATTCGAGTTGCCATCGGAGGAAATCAAAAACTCTTCTAAACCACTTATCCGGAATTCCAGCCCACCCGAACCAGGTAGCGACAAATATGAGCAAGGGGAACAAAACGATTTAATCGTATTTTCACAGCTTATACAAAATATCAAGCCAAGCCTCGTAAGCAACCTCACCAAGTTTCCCACTTAAAAATTGCTATGTGATGCCCTTGTGGTCCTATAGCAGTGGGAAGGATAAGCTTCAAATGTTCAATTTATACGTCAAAGAAAACGAATTAAAACAAAATGGCATACGTACCTCTCGAGCATTTTTGGATTGTTTTGCAAGAAATCTAGGGAGAAATCGATAGTAGAGACCCAAATCCAGTGACTTGTGTTGTGGATATTGCAACATATGACAAAAAAAGGTATAAACAAAAGCTTTTTCAATTCCTTAATGCTATTGACAGACAATATGACCCGATAAAGCGGGAAACACTCTGGCGGGATCCCTTGACATCGGCCGAAGGAGCCTACGCAGCTGTTAGAAAGGACACGGTTCACCAAACCATTCTTGCGTCCGTCTCCGGTAACTCATCACAACAGGGTGTAGCGGCTGGGCTGACAACCACAGGAACAAACGAGAATGAAGGTTTAGGGTTTCTAACGAAGGGCGCATGTCGGTCAGACCAAACTGAAAACCGGTTGCTCATCATTCCGACCATACAAATCCATGTTGAAATGTAGTCATTGTGGTATGACAAAACACAGCGAGGAACAGTGTTTTAAGATCGTCGAGATGGTGGAGCGAGGAAAAAAAACAATAAAGAAGGGCCAAAAGCTGCTTAAGTCGTTGGGAACCTAGAGGCTACCAATAGTGGTGGCAACGGAGAGAGGAATAATGGATTTGGCAGGATGGCATCAGCGGGAGAAGAAGATCTGGATTTTGGCGTCCATGGAGGTTAATGGTTTGAGGAACTCTCCTCGAGCCCTTCTTGTTTTTTAATGCCTAGTTTTCTAAACCCTCTAATTTTAAACATATTAAATAAATTCCCTAAAGTCTCTAGTAACTACTGACCAAATTAACTTTCAAATAACTTTATTATTGTATCAAGTAAAAATAATGGGAGAACATGGGAAAACATGAAACAAAGTAAAAATATTATTATTAACAAAAATAACCAAAATAAAACCATGGGAGAACAAGAAACAAAGAGTTTTTTCTATTCTGTTAATATGGTTAAAACTAGTGAAAACATTGTGGTTAAAACCGGTTATTGTTTCATGATGAGAACATGAAACAAACCAAATAACAAGTTAATATGGTTAAAACTAGTGAAAACATTGAAGAAATCTTGGATATTTAATTGTGTTGCTACCGACGTCATGACTTTTGAGTTGTCTGATATAATTTCAATTTCTAAACCTAAGATTAATCATATTTAAACCGTAAATGGGGGAATAGTTCCCGTCAAAGAAGGGGAACTATTGAAATCTTCCCGGCTTTAAAACTCTCAAACCGTCTCTATATCCCGTTCCTGTCACACATACTATTATCCATCAATCATGTAACAATAATTAAATTTCACCGTATTAATGAATCCCACCTTTTGTATACTACATGACATCAAGACGGAGCAGTTATAAAGCGTGACACTGAACGCCAAGGATTTTATTATGTGGATGAAGTGACTCAATATGGTATTGTGAAGCTTGCTCATGGGACTACGAATAGAGAGGCTTGGTTATGACATAGAAGATTGGGGCGTCCATCTATCGGTTATTTACATCTTTTATTTTCAAAATTATTTCCTTTGAATGAAACAATAAACTGTGAAACTTGTGTTTTGGCAAAAAATCATTGACATACCATTAAACCAAATAACCCAAAAGTGAATTCACCATTTTCCCTTACTCATTCTAAAGTTTGGCCCGGTTGAAGTTATTGGGGGACAAAAGTTTCGTTTTTCGTTTTGTTTGTTGACGATTTCACTCATATGACTTGGATTTAATTTTTTAAACAGAAATCTGAAGTTTTTTTATCAATTCACTAAATTTTATATCATGATATAAATACAATTTAAAACTAACATCCAAATTCTTCGATCGGATAATGTGGGAGGATTTGTTAACAATGCAATGGGGCAATTTTGTCAAGAAAATAGAACAATCCACTAAAATATCATGCACCCACACTCCCGAACAAAACGGAACGGTCGAACGGAAAAAGTGAATTCTTTTAGAAATAACTTAGGCCCTTTTTATTGAATCAAAAACTCCTAAGTCTTTTGGGCCTAATGCTCTCGCTACTGTCGCTTATCTTATCAACAGACTTCCAATCAAATCTCTTGACCTAAAAACTCCTCTTCAAACACTTTATGAATTTACCAAACTCCCACCTACACTTACACTGCAACAACACATTTTTGGGTACTCTGTCTTTTTCCATGTACCCAAGATAAATCGATCCAAACTCGATTCTTGCACTGAAAAAATTGTGTTTGTGGACTACGTTGTAAATAAAAAAGGATATAGTTGTTATAGCCCAACAAATGCCATATGTACACTACCATGAATTGTGACTTTCTAGAAACTGAATTCTTCTACACCTCCCAACACAGTAGTCAAGGGGAGAAGAGGATAATGACACATTAAGTTAACTAAAATGGGTTCCAAAATGGACCAGTCAGAAGAAGTTAATGACAATACCGAAACATCATCAACAGAATATCCTAGTACCTAAGATAAGTCACTAGCTTCACAACAATCCGATGGACCAACGATCAATGTTCCAAACCAAAATCCTTCCAACCTGTAAATCACTCTCAAACACATGACAAATCACATAAAAAAACAAAATATTGGTATATCTTATAACTATGAGGTGGAGATAGTACAAACAGTGCAAGAAGAACAAACACAAGAAGAAACAATACAATAAACAATGGATAAGGAATATTCAAGAAAAAACGACCAAGAAATACATTCTCCCACCTAGAGCCAACCGAGGAATACAGGCTAAATGGTACTCCATAGAAAAACAGTCTAGGTCATCCAGATATCCCATAGCAAACATTTCCGAAGGAAACTTATCCAAAGAATCCAAAGCCTATACTTCTTCCCTATATACTAAACTAATTCCAACCTTCGTGGATCAAGCCTTGGAATCAAAGAACACAAAGGATGCTATGGAAATAGAGATGAAGGCTTTAATGAAGAATGATACATGGGAAACGTGTAATCTTCCTCTATGAAAGAAATTAGTGAGATGTCGATGGGTCTTACTATTAAACATAAACCCGATGGTAATATTGAAAGATATAAAGCACAACTAGTAACTAAAGGCTACACCCAAACATATGGGATAAACTACTCTGAGATGTTTTCTTCGGTAACCAAAATTTACATAATACGGGTTCTTTTTTCCATTGCCGCAAATGAAGGATGGCTTCTTCATCAATTTTGTGTTAAGGATGTCTTCCTTCATGGAGAGTTAAAAGAAGTATACATGGATGCTCCACCTAGATTTACAATGAATTTCAAGAAAAAGGAAGTATGTCAGCTGAAGAAGTCTCTTTACGGACTATTACAATCCCCTCGGGCTTGGTTCTGCAGATTTACTCTTGCAATAAATACATGTGGTTTTCGACAAAGCAATTCGGATCATACATTGTTCCTTAAACAAAGAGGTAAACTTATGACTTGTTTAATTATATATTTTGATGATATAATCATTACAGGAAGTGACGAATAAGAAATGAAGAAGTTGAAGGAAAATCTATTCATAAAATGTGAAATGAAGGACTTGGGAAGACTAAAGTACTTTCTTGGAATTGAAATTATAAGGACAAAACAAGGGATCTTTATATGCCATAAGAAATACATTCTAGACCTTTTAGCCAAAATTGGAATGATTGATTACAATCCAGACGAATGAAGGTTAACCAAAAGCTCCACATAGAAAAGGATGGAATATTAACAGACAAAGAAAGATATGCCTCTGATAGGTAAATTGATATACCTCTCGCATACTCGTCCAAAAAAGCATATGTCGTTGGAGTTGTCAGTAAATTTATACACCAACCTCAAGTTACACACATGGAGTCAGTAATGCGGATTATTAAATACCTCAAAGGAATAGTTAGGCCATGATGTTCAATATACCTGTATGCGTAATCGAATAATTATTTTTTTTGTCTTTGATATGAATTTTGTGTATTTGACAAAATGAAATTTGAGTATAATGAATTGTGTAACATCCTACTTGTGGTTATAATAATAAAATAAATTTTGTCTATTTTATAGTGGGTCGTTATCGATTTAGATAAATAGAATATGAGTTGGGCTTGTGTTGGTTAAATGAATATGAGTTATGGACTTGGGTTAGAAGGAAAGACCATGGGCTTAAGCCCATGATCCATAAATATATAAACCATAATCACCATTTAATCCTTCATTTCACATATTCCATACACCATCTAAAACACACACTTAAGCTTTCTCTCTAGTTTCTTCCTTTCTCTAAATAGAAACCAAGAAGGAAACCAAGCACCGACCCGAGGTAATGATAGTATGATATTGTATGAACTCAAACCGTTAGATTTAGTCAAGAAACGACGAGCCGACACCTTTAAATCGTTAAAGTCACGAGATCCGGGTGGAATCGGGTATAAACCGAACCTAAGATGAGCTTAGGGATCACCCTAGCTCAGATCCGGATCGAACGGAACGAAAAACGGTGAAAACGAGTAAGATCTCGTTTTTCTGGCGAAGTCCCGATTTTCCGGCAATGGCGCCGCGGCGCCGGAAAAGTGGTACGAAATTAAGAGATGTCAGAGAATGTTCTGACATTCTCTAACCTAACCCTAATTCGTTAACGGAGGATTAACGAACTAGAGGCAATTCGTCAGCTGATTCGCTAAAGAAAGAATAACGAACTAGCCTTAGTTCGTATCCTGATACGTTAAGGAAAAGATAACGAATTAACCCCAATTCGTTATGACCATTCGTTAAACAGAGATAACGAATTAGAAGGTCTAATTCTTTACATGGATTGATTCGTTATATGGGCTGGTTCATTATATGGATTGGTTCGTTATATGGACTGATTCGTCAAATGACCAGTTCGTTAGAGGGTTCAATTCGTTACAAGGACCGGTTCGTTATGACAAACCAATTCGTTAAAGAACCAAGTAACGAACTAGAAGCTTAATGAAATGACATAGCAGTCCCTGGACTTAGAAAAGAATGAATTAATTACAAAGAAGCCATCGAACTTTTAAGTTAGCTAATTAAATAATTGTTTAAAATTCTAATGGAAAATGTGTTTAGACAGTTAATGAAAATAAAATTTTTCCAAGCTGACCTGGCAGTTTAACCCCAGCCAGGGGCTCTGCCCTTGGACCCCGCTAGGGGCTGCCTCCCCTAGAACCCCACTACCAGGGGCGCTGCCCCCGGACCCCATTCTTTAAGGGTAATAATTAAACTAGAAAGACGATATGGGCAGTGATAGTTAAATTGATACGTGTAATTGTTATACAATTAGTCGTGCATAGCTTAAGAAGGGAATAACCATAAACGGTGAACGTAACCGCATTCAGGTGAGTTTCTAGCCCCACTCCTTGTTATGTTTTCGGGGCTGTGTGCATACTCGATGTGATTAGTTAATACACTTATCTTAAGTGATAAGTGTATGTCGTATATGTGTTATGTGTAAGGTATGAATGATTGCTTGTCGGTACATGAACGATCTTCAGATATTGCATGTACTGTCAGGTATTGGTTGATGTTATATTTGTCGTGTATGAAGATTGAATGATGTATGCACTATGAAACTTACAATTATGTACATATATAGGTATGGTATGGAGTTATGGAAAGAAGGAAGACCGGACCCTAATAATATCTGAGGATGGAGGGTACCGGACCCTAATAATATCCGAGGAAGAAGGGTACTAGACCCTAATAATATCCTAGGATGAAGGGTACCGGACCCTAATAATATCCGAGGATGGAGGGTACCGGACCCTAATAATGTCCGAGGTACGTAGGGTGAATGCTCTTTATAATGTAAGGTTAGTTATGAATGTAGATGAAAGAATGATGAGCAGGTTAAGTATGTAATGCGTACCTTCGAGCATGTATATGTGTATGTAAAGTAAGTTATGTGATTAACTAGAACTTACTCAGCGTAGCTGACTTTTAGTATGCACGCAGGTTAACGGGTTGAGACAGCTGGTTTGAGCAGGACACATGGCAAGATTGAAGAGGCTGGCATCTGAAGCTTTGTCATGATGTTTTGATACTACTATTTATGTTTTAAATTTTAAAGACAAGATGGTTGTTTAAGACAAGTTATGGATTAATATGTAATGTTTTTATGAAAGTTTAATATTCCGCGAATGTTTTTATAAACTATGATTTGTAGAACTGCGTTTATGAGTAAATTCAACATAAAATGTAGGGCACCGGTAACGGGGCCTTACAAATTGAGGAAGTTGTAATCTTATGTAGGGATGAGAATAACATAATAATAGGATTTAAATTATAAGAAACTATGGAAATCGGTTTTTAATTATAGAGTTTTAATAATTTTATTAGCATTATCAATTAAAAATGATATTATCTATATCTATATTGCATTATAATACATATAAGCGTATTTTAATCTCCTACATTCTCTTTTCATAAGACAAGGTTATATTTATTGACTCATTATGTCTCCAACAAGTAACCAGCCTAATTGACTATCTCCGACGCATTCAAGACATCATCCGTTATCGGCATCATTGGCGTTAATAATCACGTTAATTTCTCCATCAGTTTCACCCTTAAATTGTCGACCTCCTATCTCATGTATCCGATTAAATCACAGCCATCATGTTTTACACATTCCACTTTTAGGTTTCAACTACCGATCTCCACCCATGTCCACCTTCGCATCACGAAAACTATTTTGTTCAAAAATTACCTATGCAATTTAGTGATTAAACTTTGTAAGTGAGGTAGCGTGCTCTTCACAATATTGCAAGTGTGTGTAAAGCAGTAAATGGCTCAGGATATAGCAAGGAAAAACCTTTGATCCTTAGCAGGATCTTCGGCAAAAAACCTCGGGAGTGGAAAACTATTGACCGCCTTAGATTTATTAATAAGTAAAAGTGTTACAACTCGGGAACTAGTGATGAACAGGCCTAGAGTACAAGAGCGTATGTAGTGTGGTGAAAGTAAGCAAGTGTCATATGTTGTTCATCATAGCCTCATTATATAGTAATCGATTATCTTGACATTATATGTCATTAACTAAGTCTTCAAAGGAGTCGTTGAGTTAGCTTTATTTCCACAAACTTGTTGATCAAGTCTTGAGCTACTAGCTGTTGGAAGTCATTTACATGTAGATTCAGCTGAGGTATGCTTCACAATTGTAACCGACAGCGAGGATCCCGGCCGTTTAATGTGTCTTTAATGTGATCATTACTCTAAGCAGTTACAAGACTCATTCCAGATGTTTGGCGCATGCATTTAATGAGCACTTAATTCTAATTAAGTCACCAATGACCTACACAATATATCTGTTAATGAGTCAAATAAAGGGTTTTGTATACAATACTTATTTATATCGTTAGTTATTGGACTGAGAGTTAGACAATAAGTAAAATGACCACAATCATAGATACAATTGAGTGACAAGTACCTTCGGTAATTTGTAAGAAGGCAAATGTAAAACATCTTAATACTGTAACATAAAAATGTGACTTTTTCAAACGAATGTATTCACCGGTATTTCATGCTTATCAAATATTTTTAATCTTGTGTTCAGGTGACTTGTTATGAAAGATACAGAAAAATTGCCACTAGGCACCCCAGCTTAAATAAATGACTTGTCACCTAGGGTTTATCCTTATAAAACTTATGTTTGTATGAATATAGATTCTATCCCTTGTTTGTAAATTAAGGACCATGGTGTTTTAAACTCTGATAAGTTTTTCTAACTACAATCTAGATGAAATTTTCTGTTGCCAAATCTTTTAATAAACACAGGTACCACTACCCGCATTCGTGGTGCCCACATGGGGTAAGGGATCGGGGTTGTGACATACTCAAATCTCCTCATTATCCAATATTAGTGGCCCGAGGTGTGAGTGGGGACTTTCAAGTTAGTAATGTGCCACTATAGTAGGCATGTGATACGCAATTTTACAAAATCAATAAAATGTTTGTGGGCATGCTTTTCCCCAAAAAGGAAAAGAATGTAAAAGAGAGGGGTTGTGCAACTCACATTGACTGCGTGATAAGTAACAAAAAGTTCATTTCTAGGCGGCTCGGCTCCCTACATGTATCATATATTATACGAGTATGTAAGTATACATATACATGTTGGTTCCTATAACCCCTAGCATTCAAACAATTCAATTGTTTAATTTCTTTTACTAAGTTGAACCAAGTTTGACTTTTTAACCAAACTTTGACTTTTGACCAAAGCTTGACTTTTGTTGACCTTTGACCAAAAGGTCTGACTTTTGTTAACATGTGACTAAAAGGTCTGACTTTTGCTGACTGTTAACCAAGAGTTTACTTTTTGTTGACCATTGACCAAAGTTTGACCAAGTTGACCCGATGACACGTTGGTGGCTTATATTAACATCGTAAGTGTAAATGAGGTTTTGACAACAACCATACACCAAGTAAACACAAATAAACCAAATGTACCATCGTTTAACACAACTCAGCTTCCAATTTATATTGACAGATTTTGACATGAAAACACGTACAAACCATATAATTTTATCATGGAAATTTTACCACAGAATCGTACATGTCTTGGGTGCCAAAAAAATTTTTGTTATATTTTTTAATACACACAAAAATAATGAAAATTCGTCTTGGACAACAAGTTACATGCGTACATGCACCTATTTCAGTCCGCAACATAAAGCTTTGGTTTGGTTAAAATTCAATATCCAACCAAAGCACGCAAGGCCAATTAGGTTAGAATCATAACTCAATTTATGAAGTTCTAGAAGTGGAAACTACTTAAATGAATTTGTTAAATTCATATGTGGTCGGGAATCTAGACAAGATTACTAGTTCCCGAAACAACCTTGACAAATTAACTTTTAAAATCATAAAAACTATCAAGCTTAAATCCAAAAATTACAATTCTTAGCTTTCTGAAAACTATACTCAAAGTACTATATTATCGGATAAAAAATCGAACAAAACCATTTACCTATCATCAAGTTACAATCACACAAAGAAACAATAACAAATTTGGTTACATCAAAAACTCATGCAATTCACATCACTACTATAAAATGAAAAACAAAATTGTGTCAGAAACGTGTCAGAAACGCCCTGACAGAATGAGAAACAATAATTATTTGTCGTTGGTTCCGACACATTTCTGACGAAAACTAAATTGTGTCAGAAACGTGTCGGAATTTACGACGCAATTCCTACACAACAATTTAATCTTGTAATTTAAGTTTTTTTTAATATGTTAATCTAAATGGTGTCGGAAATGTGTCGGAATTTGTGACGCATTTCCGACGCATCAATTTACCTTTGTATTTTGATTTTTGTTAATACAGTATGTAAATGATAACACAAATTATGTCATAAATGTGTTAGAATTTCCTACACATTTCTGACGCAACATCGTAATTTTTGTATTTTATTAAAATTGTGTCAGAAAACAATTTATATGTGTCGGAACTGCGTTGCAACACTAAAAAATAATACGTATATATACATATACGGTATTATTAATACGGTAATTATAATTTTTTAAACCTATTAAAAAGTGTCAGAAAAGTGTCGGAAAATTGTGACAAAAAAATGTGTCGGAATTGGGTCACAATTTGCATCAGAATTGTGTCACAAAGGAATTTCCGACGATGGTTTTTCTGACACGCAAAATGAGTTGGAAATGCGTCGGAATCGGTCGTTTGTGACGCCTTTCCGACGCAATTTAGTGTCACAACGCTATCAGTTTTCTAGTAGTGCATTTATGACATACCTATGATGATTAATTCATCAAATATGATCCAGCTATCATCATAAACATAGTATATCATCCATATCATAGAAACCTTTCATATCATATAGGATATTTATACCAGAATTTCAAGTCAATCACAACTCAACATCAACATGATCCATATTTATCCTTTGGCAATTCGTTTACCAATATTTGGATACCAGGTTTCCATAAACTTAATTAAAAGAAAATGAAGAAAAATATATCATAATTACAACTAGGGATGAGATCGGGACCGTACCAGTACCGACCGGTCCCGGTCCCAAAAATCGCGGATTCTTGGTACCGAACTGGTACCGAAATATTCGGTTCGGTACGGTACCGGTATTTAAGGTAAAATTCCGGAAAATTTCTGGAAATACCGGTCACGTACCGTATCGGTACCGAAACTCAAAACGTTGGTACCGATTCGGTACCAACGATACCAAATCGGTACCGATTTTGGTACCGGTACCAACCAGTACCAGTCTCGAACTTGTCCATCCCTAATTACAACCACTTACTTAATTATATATAATGCAACCAAACAAACTTTTAACGCCTTTATCTTAATCCACCCAAAAGATGAAGATATGTGAGTGCTTTTGCAGAGAAAATGAAACAATGAAAGTGTGTGTCTTACGGCCAAGAGAGAAGAAAGAAGAGAGATGGTTTGTTTGTTTTTGTTTTTTTTTTCAACAAAAAAGTTTTATAACTTTCATGCTCCGTAACGTGGATAATAAACATGTATATAAATGTTAACATAAATGCATTCTTTTCAATTTTCTCCAAACAAATTTATAACAACTTAATAATAATAATAATAATAATAATAATAATTACATTTTTCCATACATTTTTTCTAGTGCAACATATAGTGTAAATATAGTATAAGTAAATAACACATTAGGTCATATAGCATGTAACACCTTAAAACTTGTAGTATATGTAACAAACCAAGTTCACATATAAACATAATATATATATATAAATGTATTTCACTATTATTATTTGTAATTTATTACTCTTGTTAGACTACCAACGTAAAGATTCATGTGTATGCTCACGTGACACGTGAAATGCATGTGCGTTTCCTAATGGAGTTAACAGAGATAACAAAATTTAGTTAGCATGGTTAAACTAAAAATGTCGGGTGTCACACTAAATGAATCTATCATTTACATAAATTTTGTAATAATAATAATAATAATAAGTTGTAAGGCCCCATGCCTAGTAACCTACATTGGACGTTGGATTTACTCATAAATAAATCTAAATATCATAAAATTTTCGCGGAATAATTACAAGTCAACCATTCATTACATAAGTCGTAAATTTAGAAAAATATTAAACATGCCTTAATCTTCAAAATATCACTAAATATCATAACTTCAAATCTTCATATGCCAGCTTCTTTATTCTACTATTATGTGTCCCTCTTCACGCCAGTTGTTTCATTCTACTCACATGCGTGCATAATAAAGTCAGCTACACCGAGTGAGTTCTAGTTAATCAGGCAACATACATTACAATCTAATACTTGCAAACACGTACCCGAAGATACATGTTACATCCTTAACCTACTTACCTTTCTTTTATACATTCATACTTTCATATTTTCATGTTTTAACTTAATACGTATCATCTTAGATATTATTAGGGCCTGGTCCCTTCTGTCTCAGATTTTATCAGGTTCTGGTCTCTTCCATTCATACATCCATACAACCATACATGCATTCTTGTATTCATACATATACAACCACATACTTCTATCATAACATACATACATGCATGCATGCATACATACATACATACACACACAATCACATATTAACCTGTCACATAGAGTATGCACACAGTCTCGAAAAAACATAACATAGTAAAGGGGCTAGAACTCACTTGGATCTTATTTCTCTCGACGATAACTGTAACACATCTCTTTAGTTGCACATGGCTAACCGTGTAATAATTTATAAGTATGAATTAACTACTTCTAACCAAATCATACTTCTAGTTTAGTGAATCCCCCATCGAACAATGGTTTGGGGGAAGCGCCCCTGATAGCGGGGTTCCTAGGGGCGGCAACCCCTAGCAGGGTCAAGGGGCAGAGCCCGTTGATGGGGTTAAGCTGACCAGGTCAGCTTGGAAAAAATTATATTTTCGTTAATAAGGCTTCATTAAAAATTCATTAGAAAAATGGAATTTATGATTATGACTCGGGTCTAAACGAGTCAAGTCGAGTTTAATAGAGTCAAGTCGAATCTAATAGAGTCAAGTCTAATCGATTCAATTCGAGCATTTCCAGAAATATGTTTCAAACCGATTTTAATGCCCTTTTTTGTTATAACCGTTTTTCTTTATCCCCCAAGGCCCGTTTTACTACTGCAACGAGTCCCGGTCCGTAACAGCTCTATCTTCTTGCTTTTACATGGCTAGAACGTTACTCGTTCATCCCGAAGCACACCCATTAACTCGTTTATTATAGAAAGTGTATGTTTTTCTTACACGACAAGGTTCGATTTACTATCCTACCATGTTTTAGGCCAAACCGACATCAACGCTTAACCACTTTAACTAAAACATACATTTTCCGCTTAGTCCGAGTTTGGATCGATTCCGGTTCGAGCTTGGTATGAGCTAAAATCTTGACATGCTTCTTAGTTGTTTTTCAACGATGATCAAATCACGAAAACGACTTGGTTTCTCTTGGATCTCGGTTCCGGTTGAGAGAAAGAGTGTTTGTGTGTGTTTTGAATGTGTGGAGGCAAGATGAAAATGACGGTTTAGGGTTTTAGGGAGGTTTATGGTGCTTATATAAGGTAAGCCCATGGACCTTAAGGCCCATAACCCTTCCCTTAATCCATCTTCTATTTTTCAAGCACACAACTCAATTTATTATATTTTTTTGTATAACTAAATAATAACACACAATTAATTAAATAACAGTCTTTTATTATTTATTCATAAAAGTAGGATGTTACATAAGTAATATAGATAATATAATAAAAAGTAACTAAATATGGTCATGCTATTCAATAAACGGGGACATACTTGAATGATGAGAATAATCTGTAGAAACAAAAACCATAAAAAAATAATAAATTAATAAAAATAATAATAACTCAAAATTAAAAAATAAAAAAAATGTAAAAAACAAAAAGGTTTTCCCCGACTTCCTCAATCACGAAAAAAAACGCATATTGTTGATGAAAAAAGATCATTGTGTTTTTTTTCATCGTTGATTGTATATTTTTTCCCCTGATATTGTATTATATTTTGCTCGGCATTGCATTATATTTTGCGATTTATTGTTTCTTTTTATTTAATACTGTGAATTTGTTTATTTTCGTCATTGCGTTTTTTTTTCTCGATGTTGTCTTTTTCTTCTTTAATTTGTTTTGAATGAGAAAAATGTGAGAAACCTTTTAGGACCTTTTTTGTTTTTGTTTTTTTTTTGTTTTGGGTTTATATTTTGAGTTTTTATTTCTTTTTTTTTGTTATTTTTCTTGAATTTTTTTGAGAGGTTTGTTTTGAAGCTATAAATCCTTCTTACACTTTTTATTTTTGTCTCTATTTTGTATTTTAACATTTTTCTTATGTTGTATATAAAATTATAATTAAAAAATATATCTAAAAATAATTAATATGAAAAATCGTTTTAAGTTTTCTACTTTTTTATGTTTTTGATTTATATTTTGAATTTTATTTTTTTTAATATTTTGTAAAATTTGTTTAGGGGTTTGTTTTGAGGCTATAAATGTTTCTCACATTTCTTATTTTTTATCTCTTTTATATTTAAGATTTGCATATAACATTATAATTTAAAAATATATCTAAAAATAATTAAACTAACATGAAGAGTAAATAATAAAAAGCAAACAAGTCAACCCGAGCCGAGTTTAAACTTAAAAAACTAAAAGTTCAGGTTTTAAAAATATAGATTGAAAGGGCTCCCAAACACCCACTAAACCTCTCCAAGCCTACCCTTTTGGGGATGAACTGAAACCTTTTATGTCTCGGTCTATTTTATATTCACTGTTCAACCATCGCTCCTCGTAGTCAGTGGCGGATCCAGAAAATTTTCTCACAGGGGTCGGAAACTTTTTGGTTTTATATAAAAAGTTTTTTGGTCCGGTTCACTTGTTCGGCCCGGGTCAAATTGGCATATATATTTTTTTGGGCCTGGTTTAACCGTACCAGTCAGGTTAAATTTGGTTTGGTCACTTTAAAAAAGAAAGAAAGAAAAGGATAATCAAACAAAGTCATATAACCAAAAAACATGAAACATCATTAAACATGCATAATTAAAATACAATACGTCTAAAGTTGTTCTTCATGGTTTTGATCTTTTAAAATCTAACTACAACATCATATAGTTTGACATTTATAAGCAAATGAATATACTTATGCATTAGAAAATGTTATCCTATAAAAAAACTAATAAATAATAAAACACAAAATTATTCAAAAAATAAGCTATGAGTAAACAATAAATTATAAATAAAATAAAACATAATCCTAAATTACCATATATTAAACTTTGAATACGTTATAAAGAAATGAACGAATATTTTAAATTAATAAATATTGACTTAGGTTTATTTCCGTGGACTTATAAACTGAATGTATATGCTTTTCCATTTTGTTGTATGGTTATTTGGAAATTTCTTTTTTTTTTTTTTGAGCCCAATCAATTACTTCTCATTATATAGAAACAATACTTTTTTTTTCCATTTTGTTGTATAGTTATTTGGAAAAATTTTTTTGGAAAGGAATAAAAGAATTAAAATAATGGGCCGCGGCTTACATTTATAAAAGGCCCAATACTTTTTAAATAGACACTAGGTCTGGTCGTGTTCTACAACATCTTCATGTCTACAATGTGACAGTTGTTAGCACACTATTGTCGCCGTCAATTGAAAAGATCTGACACACTTCCTTTCACTTCTCTTTTTCATCTTCTTTTTCATCTTGATTACTTTCTTTTTCAACGAACAACAATAAATCTATAGGGTCGGTATCAAAATTCACAGTAGTCCGTCGGGATTTTAACACACATATACTACTAAAAATAAAAATTTCACAGGGGTCGGCCGTACCACACTAGTACATCCGCCCCTGCTCGTAGCCCTCGATCGACTCAAGGAGTTAAGGTACTCTATTTTTGTGTTTAATTAGTGTTTGGAAACTAGGGTTAACTTTAATTTCGTACACCCAATGTTGAACGAACACCATCTATAAATTATGATTGTATTGTTGCTTGTTCTGATGTATCATTTCATTTGTTGTTTATAACCTCAACTATTTCATCATATCCTCTGCAACAAATCACTAAAAAAAGTTTCGACCTGCATCTATTTATGCAGCAGATCACCAAATTGCAATTTGTTTTACACATGCTCATTTCAACCTGCATCTAATTATGCTTTAAACCCTCTATGACCCGAATCAAAATGCCTGTATTTTAAAATGAACTGCCCTGACATGTTACGGGCCATTGTTACCTGGCTCGACTAGACCTGCTCATTTTTCTAGGTATACTTAAAACTGTTTATAAGTTAAACTGATGTAGTGTTTAGCAGATATCACCTTCAAAGCTCAAGCATAAAAAAAAACACATGGAGATGAAAGTTTATTTAGACTCATCTTTACATTAACTGCTTTTACTTTTGCAGTGTCGGTCCAACAAAAACAACCTGAGATGAAAGCTAAACCTTTACCTGAGGATATAATCACCACACTTCCTCAAACCATAATAGAAACCATCTTATGTCTCGTACCAATTGATGAGGCGACAAGGACTAGTGTCCTCTCGATGGAATGGAGGTACAAATGGACAACAATTCCTAAACTTTTTTTTCTACCCCATCTTGGGACCAAATGATGGAGACAAGTAAACTTTTATCTGCTATACACCACGTTATGTCACTACGCAATGATCCGATACAAGAGTTCACCCTTCGCATAAATGATGAGAATCACTTTTCAAAATTTGGTGACGAGGTTGATCAAATAATACTTGATTTGTCGAGGTTCCATAAGGTCAAGAACTTAACCCTTCAGTTTGATGAATATAGGGATGGTTCGATCTTTAATTTACCCTTTTCCGTCTTCTCATTGCATCACTTAACGGAATTGGATCTCAGTTGGTGCGGTCTTGACCATCAACCAACATTTGATGGATTTGGTAGCCTTACAACCTTAAGCTTGCATTGTGTAAACATCTCTAGAAAAACTCTACTACATCTGTTATCTAATTGTCCATCACTTAAGAGCTTTAGTTTGGTAAGTAACTTCATATTCTCTTGGGATTTGGAAACTTATCTAAATACAATAAGTATCTGCAGCTTATGATTGAAGAAGGAATTATCGGGCCTGAAAGATCCACTATGATTGAGCTATTCGAGTGTTTACCTAGGATTGAACATCTTACTGTTAGGAGTGATATTACCCAGGTAATCTTTATCTATATAACTAAACTTTTTTTAATTTTTTTTTTAACTTTGGATGTTGATCATTGTTTTGGTCGATATATGGTTCAAGTGGTTTGTTCCAGACTTGGTTCCACATGAGCTTCCAATCTCACTGATACACCTCAAACACTTTAGTTTGGAAGAAATGTCTTTTTATAATGACGGCTATGGATTGACATTTCTTGCTATTTTGATCAAAAACTCTCCAAACTTGGAGGAAATTGAGCTGGAGGTAAATAGTATTGCTCTGTTGCATCCTATTTGTTTCCTTTACTTTCATTCTAATTACGTTGACACATAAATTGATGAATCTTTCTGCAGGTTCAATCAGGATTTTTTAGTAATGAAGAGTATCATTGGGGTATTTGGTTGGAGTATCTGAAAGATGTTTGGTTGGAGCATCTGATTGAATTGACGATTTTTCATTTTAGCAACTTGGAGCCTGAGCTGAAGTTTGTGAAATTCATCTTGGCCAGGTCACCCAAGCTGAAGACGGTGAGCATAGTGACTGAGGTTGAGGAGTCGGAGATTTTGCAAACTCTCTTGCATGCCCCGCGCGCATCCGCGGTAGAAATCGATGTTTGGAGCCCTGAAGGTTCTGAAGCATCTGAAGGTTCTCCGTAAGTAAGGTTAAGATGTATGATCGCAATCTAGAGTGTTTGTAATCATTTTCTGGAATTCTTTGGATGTTTTGGGCTGTTTTGGACTTGAGTTATAAATTTATATGTTGTTTAGGTTAATTATAGTTTGTACGGGTTATATTTAGAAGCCAGAAACAGAGTAAGCTGGTTTGATGGTTCGATGATTAACCCTTTAGCTACTGTTATGGTTTTTAGGTTCTTCAATCACTAGTTGTTTTACTCTTGTGGGATCTTGAAGTTTAAATGGTTTGGGATGTTTGTATAAATGGTCAGGATTCAGGAAGTAAGGAAACTAATGATTTTGGGACGAGTGTAAACTATACACTACTATAGTCAGTCAATCACTCACACAGGACAAATGTATACTGTTAATGTAGATAATACATCACATAACAGGCATTCTAAGGATTTATATAAACCACCTCTCTTTTCTGTTAGCAATTTACATTTCGGTCAAAGGTCAAGTATCTCATGTAATCATGTGCAAAGAGCCCTTTGTTAAAATACATTGAATTTTTCTTTTTTGAACGACCAACAAAGATTGAATTTTGCTCAAGCAGTATCAAGGTCTAGGTCAAATTCTGAAAACAAAAACAATAAAAAAAATGTAAAGGTGATATTGGCTGATGGATTTCGACAAATGCTTTAAGGCATTAGTAATCAGTTTCACAGTTTCCATTGGTGTTAATTTATGGAGGAATTAAAGATTCAAGATGGGTTTTGGAGATTAGATTTCTGATAACAATTCATTCTAGTCTGTTCAGTGTTGGTGAGTTCAAAAAAACATTCTTAGCATCAAATTGATGTAGTGGCCGAGAATGTGAAACGAATAAAGATAAAACATAAAACCATGTGTATCGTTACGGGTTTGACAACGAGACTAAAGGTATCTTTGCAGTCTATTCCAACCGTTTGAGATTTCCCATTAACTAAATGGACGGAATGAAATTTGTATGGGCTGGGGGTTGGTTTCGGTAATGGGAGAAGTTTGTGATTTGGTTGAGAGGAAACGAGTTTTCACAAAAACCAGGTGTGGAGAGAGAATGGCTTTACCTGTTGAAGTGTCGAGACATTGATACCCACGAAAGCCTTGTGGCCAAGAAACACATGGGCATGCAGTTTATGGTGAGTGGGTGTGTGTGTGTGGGGGGGGGGGGGGGGGGGGGGGTTGTGTTGTGGATAGATATGGGTAGCAAGCACACCCAAATAGTCGGAGGTGATCATATGTTGGGCGTATGCGGTAGAGGGCAAAAGTAGGTGTTAAAAATCTAGCTATTTGGTGGGTAAGATATTATGAAGGTAGGTGCTAGTGTGAACAGCGTCGACCCACCCAGAAGGTCAATTTTGGGGGGGGGGGGAGAGAGATAGGCTAAAATGACTACTCGGGGTGCTAATGAAGCAAACCCCTAGATTTAAAAACCCGTTCTTGACATGTAAAGAATGAAACACATAACATTAATATGTGGAATAGTGAATAAAAATAAGTAACAAGGTTAAATTTTGAAAACATTACTAGCACTCTCTTCGACCGTAAATAAAACGAAAGCTTCGTGATGTAACACTCACACCACGGATTGTTTGGAAAACACCCTTTCACTTTCTTTACATGTCACCCCCTAAAGAAAAATATACTTTATCTTTAATTCCTTTAATTTTAATCTGCACACACTTAAAAATCTTGCATCTTGAATAGGTAATTGGGCCGCGTAGTATCTAGCCATCATCCCATACACACGAAAATTTTAAAACTAATCTCATACCCAGCCAAACACTCGTCTGGTTTTGGGTATACCTATCCCATATGTCTTGGGGTTTCGGGTATACCCGTCGGGCTCGTGTTTTTTTTTTGTCATACCCTAGTTAATAGTATATATATATATATGGCAGTTTGGTTTGGTTTTTACTTAAATTTAGTTGTTCGGTTAACCGAGCATGTCAGTTCGGTTAATTAGGTTTAGTAGATCTATATAACCATAACCGAACCAAAAAGGTTAGCTACATGAATAAGATAAAGGAATAAGCCCAACCATCGTTAACAGTTTTCTTTGCTTAATTATTTCATTTTTGGTCATCTCATAGTTTGGTTATGGTTAGATTATATGGTTTCTTTGCTTATCATTACGAAAGAACAAGTTAACCATTTGGTGCACGAGAGAGTGACATTTCAAAGACTCGAGAATCTTAACAAATTATACAGTAGTACCCTGTGAGTGAAAACTAAAATAAAACATTCTCGCATGTCATTCTTCTAAGCAAAATAAATTACCCTCTATTACACATACGTCCTTTAATAGCATCAACAAGCGGACTCTTAAAGCATATACCGATAAATGTCCCGTCTTGGTTACATCTCCATGAAATATTATATCAGGTCATCGATTTCACAATCAATAGGAGATGGAGTAAGATAGAGTTTGGGCCTAATATTGTATATAGGCATGTGAATGAGTACGATTGCTCAATAAATGTTTGTTTGGTTTATATTAAATAAAGGTTTGAAGTTTGGACATATAGTTCCCCAACTAGTGTTTAATACTATGATACCTAGTGGTTCTATATAATCAAAGGTTTTGCTTTTGCTAGCTTTAAAATCAATAATGTTAAAGTTTCAAGCTTATCTCTTTTCCTGATATCATGAATAGTGAAGAAACACTAATCGACCCCGGGCAGATTACGGATAATCTGGGGGTTAAATAGATGTTTCCCACGAGGGTTAAGTCCGGCAAAGATGGTTTTTCTGATAACCTGCAAAACAGACACCGTGAACTCGTCACTGAGAAGGGGGGGGGGGGGTACCTCCTTGTGACCACCCTCCGGCGTGAGAATCAGACTAGATTGCTCTTGAATATAAGTGTATATTAAGAGAATGACTAGAGCAGATATCAGGTAATATATCAAGATATGAGATATGAGATAAGATGATACCATTCCAAGGTGTTGGAGTATTTATAGCCGAAGGTAGGTTTCCAAGCAGGTACAGCCGGCTGAATAGTGTTCCTGTTCTGCCAACTGTGGGCTACGCACATGCCATGCTGGAGGTTGGTGGATAGGCAGCGGCTGATAGTGACCAGGCCGGCTGTGTACTATTCCTGTTCCACCAACTGCAGGCTATGCACGTCCTCCGACAGGTTGGTGAGTAGGCAGCGGCTAATAGTGACATACAGTACAAGAGCGTGCTGCTCGTCATACTGTTGTCAGTGAGCTGTCGTATCCTTGGTCAGATCTTTTGTCCATACCTCGTCAGGTACAGTACAAAAGATCCTCAAGTGTCGTACGGACTGGCTCATTTGGGCGGGAGTTTTCCCGGCTTTGTGCGGGAGTGTTCCCGGCTTGCTCACTCCTTCTTCAGGTGACATTACTGAATTATTTAAGAGTTAAGTGCCTTGTGCGTGTAGCCTTGCTGCGCGGGTAGCCTTCCCTGATGGCTTGTATCCGCAGCTGCGGGAACAGGCGGGGTACTTCACCATTGGGAGGTTTTTCCTGCGGGAACAGCTTGCGTACTGCGCGTAAGGACGTCACGTCTCTGAGCATGGTTGGTCCTGCGGATCCAATTGGTTTCTGCGCAGACGTCCCTCTTCAAGGTGAGTTCTGCGAGTTTAGTCTTTGCGCAGACGTCCCTGTTGAAAGTGAGTCTTGCGGGTTCAACTACGCAGGCTTCCCTCTTTGAGGTGAGTCTTGCGGGTCCAACTGGGCTCTGCTGGGACTTACCTCTTCAAGTCCCCCCAGTCCAATGTTCTTCTCATGAATTGTTAATAAGTGAGGTGAACTTTTGGACTTTAAGCAAAGGGTTTTGAAAAGGGTTTAGTTTTAAGGTTTTCCATGGGGATTCTTCCCGCGGAAGTCTTAATGTCACGTGCAGAAATTCCCGACTTTTCTACTTGATCTTTGGGTGTGATGCGGGTAGGTCTGTAACCTCCTTGCAAGTCAGGAGCGTTGAGTTCCACCTGTGTAGATTCTCCATGAGGTTTTGGTAGTTTTGAACATAGTTATCAATTATGTTTAAACAACCAATTCCATCTTGAAGCTTCAAACAATCTAGTTCTCGACGTTCCCGCTCTGCGGGATGTTATTCCCGTTTCCGCAAGCATGGCCCGGAAGATCCTTCTTGGTTTCAATTCCCTGCGGAGTGCTAGGTATGTGAAGGGTTTCGCCTTGACACTGTTCCCGCACTCGTCTTATAGTTACTTTACTTCCAAGGTATTCCTGGCTTCAATTCCCTGCGGGTGCTTAGTATGTGAAGGGTTTTGCCTTGACACTGTACTCGCACCCGTCTTATGGTTACTTGGTTGCCGAGGTATTCTTGGCTTCTATTCCCTGCAGGTGCTAAGTATGTGAAGGGTTTTGCCTTAACACTGTACTCGCACCTGTCTTATAGTTACTTGGTTGCCAAGGTAAGGGGTATATTCCCGCTTACTTTTGAATCTTTTTGAATCTTTGAAATTCGAAGAGTTGGTGAAAGGATAAGAACAGTCCAAACTGTTGAAACGTCGTCCGACGGTTTCTTCTGACTGTGTCAGGACGTGCAGGAAGTTATGGCGACGTGACAGTACATGGTCATTCCAGACGCTTTTTCAGGCGCGTGGGCGCGATTTTTTGGGCGCGTGGGTGCGGATTTTTCGGTGCGCGTCCCGTCAACAGCTGTTGCCAGCTTGCTTTTTCCACGTGTCATAGTTTCATTGCACCAGCTATTTTCTCTCTCCTCCGCATTAAATTCATCGCATTCATTGCGATGAGTATATAAAGGGGGAGAGGGTCCTTTGTAATCCACACTTTCACTTCTATCTTCTCCTTCTAAGCGATTTCGGCGAATATTCTTTCTGAAATCGTTGCCTTTCATCCTTCCAGAATGTCTTCTTCCCATGATGTTGAGGCTACTGCCGAGGAGTCTGACGTGTTCGTCGAGAATCCGTCGTCCACTTCCGATAAGGACGATAAGAGCACTGCTGGCGAATGCCAGTGTGCTCTTCCCATCGAGCTCTATCGGTACATCGTCCAGAAGTTCATGCTCGAGCCGTTCGAGCCTGAGTTTCCGGAGCCACACCAGACGGTGTACGATGCCCCCAAGGGCAAAATAGGGGTGTATGCTGCATTCTTCGTTTATGGGAATCTCAGGTTCCCATTGACGAAGTTTGTATACCGTGTCTTGGAGAGGCACGGTGTGCATCTGACGGAGGTACACCCGATGGCGATCGCCAAGATCCGCCACTTTGAGTGGGTGTGCCTCATTCTGGGTGTGGAGCCCCACGTTGATCGGTTGATGACCTCTTACTCCTGGAGGTGCATCCAGGGGTGGTACACCTTGGTCAATCGGATCAAGGGTTTGAAGATCTGCGCTACCGAGCGCAGTCTTCGGTCGTGGAAGCGGAGTTTTTCTATATCTCCGCTCGCGTCGTCCCCCTTGCGATGACGTTTAAGAGTGGGAGAGCACTCCCCGCCCTTCACGCCTCCAACTACCAGGAGGCGGAATGGTTCTCCAAGGTTTCCCGGATCCAGTCTCCGGTTTACCGCTTTGTGGAGTCCGGGATGGTGATGCTCGGGATGAGCCGGGTGTGGAAGGAGGCGTCACAGATTCCCATCGTCCTTGAATACGGTTTGAACTCTGTCCCTTACGGTATGCTTCATATTATCCGTTAATTTAGGTTTTTTGTTCTAACCGTTTTTTCTTTTTGTTTACAGAGGGAAACGACTTGCAGTCTCTCCTGCAGCCGCGGGAGAGTGATGGTCCCGCTCGGATGGGTACTCGTGCTCTAGATGAGAACGAGTTGCCCATCCTTGAGCAAACGGCGGATCGGTTCGTGGAGGTCTACCCGCCAGGCCACGAGATCCTGAGCGCCAGGCGGCCAGGTAAAGAACTTTTTGACCCTCGCCCTCTCAATGCTCAAACCTCTGCGGGAATTCCTCTAATTTTGTCATCTTCTGATGAGGAATCCGCAGATGGTCCTTTCTTGGCGAGGAAGAAGAAGGCTGCCGGCGGGGAGGGGAAGGCGAAGGTTGCCTCCACTGCCGATCCGGTGAATCGGTCTGACTCGGAGACCGAAAGCGAGGAGGTGGCGGGGAACCCTGGTGGTGATGAGACCATTGCTCCGGAGGTTGAGACGGCTGTCACCTCCGGGCAGACCAGTACAGCGACGGTGACCGGCGTAAAGAGGCCGGTTCCATCGGGTTCGTCCCCGCCTGTTCGTACCTTCAAGCTCAAGAGGACTCGTAAGTACAAACTTCCTT